>NC_083413.1:98426896-98586590 GCF_020745735.1 Hemiscyllium ocellatum | reverse complement strand
CCAATTTTTCTGTTATCCATCCTGCCAATTTCATGAGTGACTGTCCATCCTCAGGTTTTCTGCGCAGACTGTTACAATTAATGATCCGGATCCTCACATTTATCCATGAACTGTCCCATAATGTTCCCTAAACTTTCCCTAAACTTTCTGCTCAAAGGACCTTAAACCCTCTCACACAAACGTACTGTGGTGCTTTTATGGGGACTCTAACCCCATGGGACTTGAAACCCGTACATATCTAACTATCTTATTTCTACCCGCGCACCCAGTGCTTTTTAAAAGTTTCCTACCTTCTCTAGCGCTCCCAGCGCTTGGGTGGTGGTTCCTTTCAAAAGCTGTTCACGGGTTTGTTCTGGATCCCGTCCGGTAGCAGCTCCTGCTGCGGTGAGTTGGAGCCAGGTCCGCCCCTGGCTGGGGGAGACACTAGTTGCGAGTCCCAAACGGTATACTCACGTCCTAGTTGGGCCCGTGTCCACCTTGCCACAGCAAGACCGTATCCTGTTCAACCGTCACCAGGAGCCGCCTTCCGTTGGGATCCCACCGCTGCCACCAAATGTGGAAGCCAGCCCCGAGCTTGCTGGCTTCTTGTGAACGCCTGTCCGAGAACAGAGAACACCACTTCATAATAGAGTCAACAGTACTGTCTTTATTTAAGATTGCCAGTATACACGTATACAAACAAGCTGGGAGAAGATCCACTCTCGCCCACGCGGGTGCTAGAGAGTGGTCTCTCAACTTTCAAATGGGAACGTTGTCATATTTATACATAACTTCTCATGCAAGGCAGAATCCCGTGTCATGGGGTTATCATAAAAGTATGTTCATCAAGTTATACTTAAATGTAAACGTACACATCAGGAATGTTCTAAGTCCGACATACAAACGCCAGCATTACCTCAAGTTAAGACATTAGCATTTTTCTGAAGATAAGCTATCAGCATTTTCTTTAGTTAAAACATTAGCATTCTTGTACTGCTCTCAAGTTAAACCTTCAGATATCAGAATCGCTCTAAAGTTAAACATTTAGATATTAACATTCTTCTAAAGTTAAACATTCAGATATCAGCATTGTTCTGGTGACTGCTCCTTGACTTGGTGGGTGTACTATGGACTTGTTTATTCAGCTTGTTTCTGGGAAGCTTACAAGTTGCTGTGTTAGCAATTTGTATGAAGTTGCTCAGCATGTCGGTCAATACAGCCAATGCCCCACAAACATTGACCATTTTACCCGACACTTTCCATATGGTCACTGTTTCTATCTTCAACTTATCAATTAGATTAAATTAGATTCCCCACAGTGTTGAAACAGGCCCTTCGGCCTGACAAGTCCTCACTGATCCTTCGAAGGGTCATGAAATTGTTTTGAGAAATTATTGAGAAACATTGAGAACCATTTTCTCTCTGATCCAGGTTTGATGGGGTTCACTAGAAACACAAGGAGACTCTCCAGGAACAAACTGAGAAACTGCGTGAACACTGCCCTAACGAATGAGAAGGTGAACAGGTTCCAACTGGCTGGTCGATACACTGCGTTCCGCTCATCACTAATGTACAAGAGCAGACATTTATAGAAGATGAACTGCTGGTAAGAGGCCATGAGCATGAACAGTGGAGAGACAAACATCTTCAGAGAAACCTGGAAACAAAAATACAAACTCATCAGTTTTTTCCAGAGCAGTTTTTATCCGCCAGAGAAGTTGCATATCTTGGAGTACCGTAGCAGTGGTTGGGGCCAAGGAATTGTAAAAATTGTATTGTGTTTATGACGAGGCAACTGGAAAAAATATATCCAGAATTTACATTTGTTTTCAGTTTTAAAATCCAGGATTTGAAGGTTATTAACTGTAGTATAAACCTGATGAAGCTAATGCTGGATCAGTATCGTTACTTTGGGAATGTTCTGGGAGAGGTCTTGAAGAACCCAGTGGGTTTGCTGTTTATATTCAATAGTTTGCATGAATTAAAAGACAGTATTAATTTTTCTGACAGTCAGAGAAATACAGTTCGCGTGCACGGATCCTGAATGCTGGTGTGACATGTGAAGTGTCTGACACTGTATACAGTTTAATCCGGCACAAGTTGCTCCCAGTGTTTTCAGTGCAAGTAACCAGTCACCCCACTGCATTCCATGTACTGGAAAAGGCTGGGATCAGTTTCTTGGCTGAAATCCAGGGATTTGTTGGGGATGAGCGGGAGGGGTATTTTAACAGGTTTGTTGAGGATCAGGCGGTGGCAGCAGCTGTTTTCAAACACGTAGAGGAGGACAAAATCCTCTACACCATGTGCTGCAACCCTTCGTACTGCTGGATCCTTGGTCTGGGAGATGGAACACAATGTGAATAAGTACGAGCTAATCCCTTTTGCTTGGGGGCTTGATGCTGCAGAGCATTCCTAAAAGGAAGAAAGATCCCAGGAAGAGGCATGGGCGGCTGTGGCTGAAGAGGGAAGTTAAGAAACATATAAAGTTAAGAGAAAAAGTATCACATAGCAAAGGTAAGTGGGAAAACAGAGGACTGGGAAGCTTTTAAAGAACAACAGAGGATTACTAAGAAGGAAATACAAAGAGGAAAAATGAGGTACGAAGGTAAACTGGCCAATAATATAAAGGAGGATAGTAAAAGCTTTTTCAAGTATGTGCAAGGCAAAAAAAATGGTTAGGACTAAAATTGGGCCCTTGAAGACAGAAACAGGGGAATATATTACAGGGAACAAAGAAATGGCAGAAGAATTAAATGGGTACTTCAGATTTGTGTTCACTGGGGAAGACACAAGCAATCTCCCTGAGGTAACAGTGACTGAAGGACCTGAACTTAAGGGAATCTGCATTTGCCAGGATTTGGTGTTGGACAGACAGTTAGAGCCTGAAGGTTGATAAGTCCCTGGGGCCTGATGGTCTACATCCCAGGGTACTGAAGGAGGTGGCTCTAGAAATCGTGGATGCGTTGGTGATTATTTTCCAGAATTCGATAGATTCGGGATCGGTACCTGAGGATTGGAGAGTGGCTAATGTTATACCACTTTTTAAGAAAGGTGGGAGAGAGAAAGCAGGAAATTATAGACCAGTTAGTCTGACATCAGTGGTGGAAAAGAAGCTGGAGTCTATTATAAAGGATGAAATTACGGCATATCTGGATAGTAGTAACAGGATAGGACAGAGTCAGCATGGATTTATGAAGGTGAAATCGTGCTTGACTAATCTTCTGGAGTTTTTTGAGGATGTAACTCTGAGATGGACGAGGGAGATCCAGTAGATGTAGTGTACCTGGACCTTCAGAAAGCTTTTGATAAAGTTCCACATAGGAGGTTAGTGAGTAAACTTAGGGCGCATGGTATTGGGGGCAAAGTACTAACTTGGATTGAAAATTGGTTGGCTGATGGGAAACAAAGAGTAGTGATAAACGGCTCCATTTCGGAATGGCAGGCAGTGACCAGTGGGGTACCGCAGGGATCAGTACTGGGACCGCAGCTTTTTACAATATATGTTAATGATATAGAAGATGGTGTCAGCAATAACATTAGCAAATTTGCTGATGATACAAAGCTGGGTGGCATGGTGAAATGTGATGAGGATGTTAGAAGATTACAGGGTGACCTGGACAAGTTAGGTGAGTGGTCAGATGCATGGCAGATGCAGTTTAATGTGGATAAATGTATAGTTATCCACTTTGGTGGGAAGAACAGGAAGGCAGATTACTACCTCAATGGAATCAATTTAGGTAAAGGGGCAGTACAGAGAGATCTGGGTGTTCTTGTACACCAGTCAATGAAGGTAAGCATGCAGGTACAGCAGGTAGTGAAGAAGGCTAATAGCATGCTGGCCTTCATAACAAGAGGAATTGAGTATAGAAGCAAAGAGGTTCTTCTGCAGCTGTACAGGGCCCTGGTGAGACCACACCTGGAGTACTGTGTGCAGTTCTGGTCGCCAAATTTGAGGAAAGACATTCTGGCTATTGAGGGAGTGCAGCGTAGGTTCATGAGGTCAATTCCTGGAAAGGAGGGATTACCTTACACTGAAAGACTGAAGCGACTGGGCTTGTATACCCTTGAGTTTAGAAGACTGAGAGGAGATCTGATTGAGTTGTATAAGATTATGAAAGGATTGGAGACTCTGGCAGCAGGAAACATGTTTCCGTTGATGGGTGAGTGCCGAACCAGAGGACACAGCTTAAAAATACGGGGTAGACCATTTAGGACAGAGATAAGGAGAAACTTTTTCACCCAGAGAGTGGTGGCTGTGTGGAATGCTCTGCCCCAGAGGACAGTGGAGGCCCAGTCTCTGGATTCATTTAAGAAAGAGTTGGATAGAGCTCTCAAAGATAGTGGAACCAAGGGTTATGGAGATAAGGCAGGAACAGGATACTGATTAGGAATGATCAGCCAGGATCATATTGAATGGCGGTGCAGGCTCGAAGGGCTGAATGGCCTACTCCTGCACCTATTGTCTACTGTCTATTGTCTATTTCGTAAACAGCAGAAGTTAGAAATTGTTGAGTTCCAAAAGGACCTGGATATCCCTGCTCACAAGGCACTGAACGTTAGCATGAAGGTGCAGAAAGCAATTCAGAAGGCAAATCGTGTGTTATCTGTGGAGTTTTCTTTGTATAGGCATGATCTCACCTGGAGTATATCTCCTCAATGAGAGAGTGAGGAGATTGGGCATCTTTTCGCTGGAGATTAGATCAATGTTCTCAGAACAGTTAATATTCTTAAAACGTGAAAAACAGAGTAGATGTTAAAAGCATCCACCACCTGCAAGACACAAGTCACGAATGTGATGAAACATTCTCCAACCTTGCGTGGCTTGACATCTGACAGGTCAAATCACCATCATATTTTACATCCCATCCACCACCTTCGGAATTCACTCCCTTCACCAACAACACTAACACCAACAATGAGGGTGCATACATGAGGATCAATGGTCAGCACAACATCGTGGGCTGAAGGGCCTGTTCTGTGCTGTACTGTTCTATGTTCTAACACCCAATGGCAGCAGTGTGTGCAATCGAAAGGAATCACTGCAATAATTTATCAAAAATCCTTAGACAGCAACTTCCAAACCTGGAACCTCAATCACCGTGAAGGACAAGATCATCAGATCCATGACACCATCTGCAAAGTCCCCTGCAAGTGATATACCATGAAGACTTGGAATGAAATTGTCGCCCCTTCACTGTTGGTCAGTGAGCAGTCTGCATCTTCTTTAGCAGCCAAGAAGATGGAGAAACACCAACACGTGAACAGAAGATTGTTACCACAAACTACACAAATCAATGTGCCTGGATGTTCTCCGAGAGGAGTAAATCACTCTCAACTGGCACAGATCATAACTTTTTCCTCTACGCATCATAACTGAATAGTATCTTTGTCATGAACATAAAAAGCTAACTTAAAGTGACTTGTCAGTTCTCAGTCCTTTGCTCTATGGCTCCTAAACTTTCTTTTCACACACCACACTCACTCCTACTCCTTTGCTTCCGCATGCATCCAATCTCTCTCCCAATCAAAGTGCACCCCTCCTCTCTGGTGACTCAGGAAGACCACACAACCATATCGACAACAGTCCTTCAAAGGGAAAGCACCTGGGTGTGGAGAGTTAGAATCAACCACTCATTGCCTTACAGCGCCTCCCTGCTCACAAAATCCCAGGCCCCAGACCATAGCTCTGCCAAGATTTTTAAATCCCCCCACACCTCGCCCCTCACTGAGAATGGATGAATGATCTCAGTAAAGGTCTCGTTGTCATCCCACTACGTTCCTTTGTCAATGAATTCCATATGTGTTGTGGCATTGACCTTTTATTCTGTCACCTCTGTGCTTATTTTCTCACCGTGATTCTCACCCACCCTCTGGTGACCCCATCCACTGAGACATCACATCCTGATCTGTTACCCAACCCCTCAATTTCTATCTCTAACGGCTTTTGTGACTTTGACCGCCTCAACCAGTCCAAGCCCTTCACACCCCAACCTCTCACCCTTGCAAAGCGCAGCCTTCGACTATCTCTGCTCCAACTCCAACCACACAATCAAACCAACGCACAAAGGCGAGGGGGCGCAGTGGGAGTTTGGCATACCAACCTTTACACTGCTGAAACTAGGTGCCAATTCCCGACCAACTCCTCCTGCTGCCCCCTCGACCTCTATCACCAAGCCATCATCTGCAAGACTATCCACAACCTCATCACTTCAGGGGATCTCCCACAGGCAGCCTCCAACCTCATAGTCCGAGAAGTCTGCACAGCCCGGTTCTACCTCCTACCCAAGGTCCATAAGCCTGAATGCCCCAGTCAACCATCGTTCTCCACCTGCTCCTGACCCACCGAACTTATCTCCTCAAATCTGAACACTATATTGTTCCCCCTTGGTCCAGGAACTCCCCACATACATTTGGGGCACAACCACACCGTCTGCCTCCTTCATGAGTTTCGATTCCCTGCCCCCTATTACCTCATCTTCACCATGGTCATCCAGTCCCCTCTACACATCCATCCACCATGGCGAAGGCCTCTAAGCTCTTCTTTTCCTACTCTCCTCCCGACCCAACCTGCATCCCTCCACAGACACACTCACTCGATTGGTGGAACTGGTCCTCACCCTCAACAACTTCTCATTCGAATCCTCCCACTTTCTTCAGACCATGGGCGCCCGCATCGCACTCAGCTGTGTGTGCCTCTTCATAGGATCAGGTCATCTTCAGCAGCTGCACGGGCACCATTCGCCACCTTTTCATCGGCTACATCGTGTTCCTACGAGTTGCTTGAACAGTTCAACAGCTTCACTAACACCTTTCACGTTGACCTGGACCATCTGGGCGTTAGATTCTTTTGCTTTAAACAGAACTTGGTGCAGTCGTGGCTCTTTCAGTCACAAAGAGTTTTCTGGGGGTGGACAGAGGAGTTTGGGATTTTACAAAAGGTGAGCAAGGCAAAGCTGTTCCATTTGGCAGACAAGCTGAAGTTGAGATCACCTTCATCTGTGAGAAAAGGAGAGATAATTCCAGCAACAGCTCGGCATTTACATTTTCTGGAAATGTCATCGGAATCTCTGAAAATGGCTGAAATTCAATTGGAGATGAGGCAGCTTGAACATAGAAAAGAATGGAAACAGTTTAATTTACAATTAAAAGCAGACAAAAGAGAAAAATTGTATTAGAAAAAGAAAAACAAAAGGAAAGGAGCTGACAAGCAGAAAAAAAGAAAAGGACTTAATTGCTTTGGCACAATAAAAAGGAAAAGGGAGAGAGGGAAAGCGTTTGACCTTCAGAAACTGGCACCTAAACAGGAACGTTTGGTTAAAAGGATGGAGGTAAAGGTAGAAGGAAGGCTGAGTGAGAAGAAGAGTGAGAATGTGCAAACCCATCGCAGCCAAGGGCTGGTGGGGATTTGTTGAAATATATGCAAGCATGGCCTTAAATTGAGGAGATGGATGTAGGATACCTTTCATCGCATTTGAGAAATAGGCTAAACAAATGAAGTGACCAGTGACCACGTGGGTTTTGTTGATCCAAATAAAGCTGGAATGTAGAGCTAGTGAGGTATTTGCCTCACTGTCAGAGGAGGCAGCTGGGGAATAGGGGGAGGTGAAGAAAGCCATTTGAAGTGTATATGAGCTGGAGCCAGAAGCCTGCGGACAAGGTTTCAGGAATCTAAGGAGTGACCCTGGTCAAAGCTACATTGAATTTGAAAGTATTAAACAAAGCAATTTTGATAGGTAAATAAGGGCATTAAAAATAGATCAAACATGTGATGCTCTCAAGGCAGTTATTTTTGAAGTGTTAAAAAATTCTCTTCCTAATGGAGTGACAGATCATATGGAAGAGCAGAGAGTGAAAAGGACAAGATTAGCAGCTGAAATGGCTGATAATTATGAATTGGTTCAGAAATAAGCATATGGCTTCCAACATCAATTTCAAAAGACAGGAGATGGAAATTCGGGAAAAGAAAAATCCTCATGTGGTACAGGAATATTAGATCTCAGTGGAGATCAGGTCCGGCAGCATCCAAGGAGCAGGAGAATCGCCGGTTCGGGCATAAGCCTTTCTTTACATGCCCGAAACGTCGATTCGCCTGCTCCTTGGATGCTGTCTGACCTGCTGCGCTTTTCCAGCAACACATTTTTCAGCTCTGATCTCCAGCATCTGCAGTCCTCACTTTCTCCTCAGTGAAGATCATAAAGATAACTTCCCACAGGGTAAAACAGAAACCGTTGAAGGAGAAAGACAAGTTAAAAAGCAATAAAGAAGGCCACATGAGATCACAGTGTTTGTGGGCCAGAAAAAGCACAGGGAAGACAGATGTGGGATAACAGGATAAGCCAGTAACTTTGTTGAAATGGTAAGGATAGCACAGTGGAAGCTAAAAAGCTGCACCAGAATGTACAAGCTGGTCAGAGATTGGTTAAGGAGAAAGTGCCAGATCTAACCCTTTTGCGTGTAAATGTAAAGTTTACTCGCATCGCTCATGAGCAGCAAGTTAGACAGGTTAGAGTATTAAGAGGTACAGGATCATGGCCGACTTTGATGTTGAGAGATGAGTAGATATGTAACTCAGATTATTATAAGAAAAAGTCCTATAATGTGGAATTTATGTTGAGTGAGTTCAGAGTGTCCAGTGAAAAGTGGGGAAGGGATGGTAGGAGTAATGGGTGACCTCTCGGCACCAGGAATAACATTTGTCCTTGCTAACGATATAGCTGGGTCACACATGGGAGTTTTGCCACAAAGTCACCAGGAGGAGGAATCACAGAATCCAGATAAGGGAGTTGAAGTAGAATTATTACAGACCATGTTTGAACAAATGGTTGAGACAAAGCAGGTTATCGGGAAGTTTCCCATGAAACCATCGAAGACAGACGTACTACATTTCCTGGGATTGAGTGAGTTTTGCCAGATGTTCATACTGAATTTTAGCAGTTGGCTATATTATTGAAATACTGCAGGAATGCAGAAAGTTTCAGTGGACGGCAGACTGTCAGAAAGCATTTGACAGCCTGAAAGCTGTATCAACCACTGCCCCAGTATTAACCACACCTAATTACACAAAACAATTCGAGTTTGCTGATGATGTGAATGCAGGTGCTGCACTTTTACAAGAAAATGATGTTGAAATAGAAAGACCTATCGGATGTTTCTCCAGGTGATTGGGCGTCCATCAACAGAAATATTCCACAACTGAAAATGAGACCTTGAGATTGGTATTGGCATAACAAAATTTCAACACTTATGTAGCTAGTAATGTGTCTGAGACAATCATATATGTTGACCATCATCCATTAAAGTTTGGGAAGAAATTTAATGACAACATTTTAAGCCTGTTTAGATGGAGCTTGTTATTGCAGCCATTCAATTTGAAAGTTATACATGTGGCAGGATGAGAAAACGTAATTGCCTTTGCATTGTCGATACTTGAATGAATTACCAACTGTGTTCAATGGCAGGAGTAAACAGGCTGAAATAGAATGTAGTAGGGCATGTTTACATGGTTATCGTCAATGTAATATATACGTGCTGTCGTGTACTCACAAAGTCAGATAAATTGGATTAAAATGAAGCCATCTTTGTAGAGAAGGTGTGACGATGCTATCACTTTTAAAGGTTATTTTTTCTATGTTTTATTTTCAAGAGAGACTGTAAAAGCAGAGGCGCTGAAATGGCTGGGCAGGAGCCTAGTTTTAACAACAGCAGGGGAGTTCTCCCATTTCTGTTTTTTCTAGCTTCTTTTAATTGTAACAGTAAGAAGCTGCCTGCATTAGCTTCAGTACTTAGTTTCTGACTGGCTTTCTCTCTGTAAACTCTCTTAGCCATAAGAACCTGTGTTTAAATTTACCATTTGCTCAAGGCTATGTTTGTGGAATGTTGTGGCAATTGGACCAGCTCCTCAGTTTAGTTGCTGCATCGAGTTGGATGGCTTTAAAATAGTTAAGTGATTCTAAATTCTGTTTTGCATTGTTTGTGTTTCAACTGTAGTGTTTAAATAAATGCTGTTTTGCTTAAAGCTGAGTGGTTTGACCAGCTGCATCACATTTGGAGTAGGCACCTTACATGTACTTTAAAAATAAGCGAAAGTAAGGGTGATAGGCTACCTTCTTGAAATATTTCAAGGGGGTCTAGCCTGGTCCATTATATCCTGATCTTGTGGTTAGATAAGGATTCCAAGAACTATGGTCCAACTGTAGCTATGAGTGTTTGTAGCAATATATGATCCTCCATTTGGGGTGTCGTCAGCCTGTTACATTTTTCAGCAGATTATGAAGAGTTTTGCTCTATCGCTAGTAATGTCATCTACTTATTGATTGAGAAAGTTTTCTTGAGCAGAATGAAGCAATTCCTCTCCATCCAAGCCGTTAACACTGTGGTAATCCTAGTCTGTTTGGAAAGTTAAAGTCCCAGACTATTACAACACGATTATTATTACAGCTGTCTGTGATTCCCTATTTATTTACTCCTCTATTTCCCACTGGTTATTGGCAGGGGCTGTAGTACAATCCCGTCAAAGTGATCACCACCTTCTTTTGTTACAGTTCGGCACATATATCTTCACTGTTTCATCAACAGAGCAAGTAAAGGCAGCAGTTCTCTTTCCCGAAAGGGCATTACTGAATCAATGAGACTGTTACAATAATTGATAATAGCTTCATGGTTGACATTAGAGACATTCCATATGATTTTTAAACTGAGTTCTGTCATGATAGAATTTGTCCAGAGTCCACACTTCTGAAGTATCTTGAAATGAGCTGATTCAATGTCTGGCTTCCTGGCTTCTTTCTCAACACGAGATCAATTTTCTGCTCCATTTACCCAAATAACATTAATTTTGTCAATTATCATTTAGTGAAATCCTAATTTGTCTCTATTTGATCTTTAGAAAGTGGGAATACAGACAGGCGAAGTGAGAGTGGTCAACTACATTAACTTGAAATTACTGATAAAATGTGAGACTGTCCAGTTTGCTTTGAAGATGCCAGTTTTGGACTGGGGTGTACAAAGTTAAAAAAGCTCACAACACCAGATTATAGTCCAACATGTTTAATGAGATGGGTTAGCATATTTTCTCTGTGGGAAGATTGAAGGAACTATGGATGAGCCAAGTCAATTTTGTTCCCAAAGGAAGCTGTTCAGTAATATGGTACAAAAGCATCTTACAGTTGTGTGTGTGTGTGTGTGTGTGTGTGTGTGTGTGTGTGTGTGTGTGTGTGTGTGTGTGTGTGTGTGTGTGTGTGTGTGTGTGTGTAAATGTGTTGTTTTGGAAAACAAGAATTTGAAAGTCAGGATTCAGTGAGCACATTCTGTCCCACCTGAGTAAGGATGGGAACGACACTGGGAAGGAAACATTGAAAAAAGCAAACCAACCTGTTCTAGGTATATTTTTATATGATGTGAACAGGTATTGTAGAATTGGCGAGTTCAAGAGTGAACAAATCCTGAGGGGCAGGAGGAGTTGTGACCAAAGAGACAAGGGAGGAAGTTACATGGACTCTGACTCAAACCTTTCACTCCTTTCTGGCCACAGGAGAGATGTCAAAAGATGACATGACAGCTGATGTGCTTCCACTTTTCAAGACGGCTGGTAGTTTTAGACTAGGAATAACAGACCAGTGGATGCTTCAACAGTGTTAGGAAGCTATTCGAGAATGTTTTGAAGGAGAGAAATAACGAAGCAAGAGTTGATCATACATAGCCAACATGGCTTTGTCGGGGTGGTGGGGGGTGTCGTAACAAAGAAGCCTGTTGGAGTTTTTCTGGATATAGACCAGTTCCATAGATGATGATAGGGCCATTGATGCAGTTTACATGGATTTCAGCAAGAGGGGAGGTGGCATCCAAAATAAGTTGGCTCCAAAGCTAACGTCCAGTGGCGTACCAGGGAATCAGTGCTGAGTAACTTATTGTTTGTGGTATTCATAAATGGTTTTGCTGATCGAGAGAAAGTTTGTGCGTGTGTGTGTTGGTATGTGTGTGGTGTGTGTGTGCTCGAGAGGTGGTGACAGTATGGGAAAAGAGGATGAGTTTGGAGATAGAATATTGAACATTACAGCGCAGTACTGGCCCGTCAGCCCTCAATGCTGCACCGACCTGTGAAACCAATCTGAAGCCCAACGAGCCTACACCATTGCATTTTCATCCATAGCTCTATCTAATGACCATTTAATTGCCCTTAATGTTGGCAAGTCTACTAATGTTGCAGGCAGAGCTTCCACATCCTTATTGCTCTCTGAGTAAAGAAACTGTCTCCGATATCTGTCCAATATCAATAACCCTGCAATTTAAAGCTATGGCCTCTCAAGCTAGCCATCACCATCTGAGGAAAAGGGCTTTCATTGTCCACCCTATAGGACCCTCTGATTATCTTAAATGTCTCAAATCAGTCACCTCTCGACCTTTTTCTCTCAATTGGAAACAGTCTGAAGTCCCTCAGCCTTTCATCATAAGACCTTCCCTGCATACCTAGCAACATCTTAGTAAACCTCCTCCGTACATTCTTTCTATGATATGGTGACCAGAACTGTACAAAATTCTCCAAGTGCGGTCACATCAGATTTTTCTACTGCTGCAGCATGTCCTCATGGCTCTTAAACCCTATTCCTCTCCTAATAAAAGCTAACACACTCTATGCCTTAACAACCTTATCAACCTGGGTGGTAACCTTCGTGGATCTGTGCATATGGACACCGAGATCTCCCTGCTCAGCTACACTGCCAGGAATCTTACCATTAGCCCAGTACACTGTATTCTTGTTGCTCCTTCCAAAGTGAATCATTTCACACTTTTCCACATTTGCCACCTCTCAGCACAGCTCTGCAGCTTATCGATGTCCCTCTGTAGTTTGCAACATCCTTCAGCACTATGCAGAACTCCACCGACTTGAGTGCAATCTGCATATTTATTAATCCATCCTCCTAAGCCCTCATCCAGGTCATTTATAAAAATGACAAACATCAGTGGCCCCAAAAGAGATCTTTGTGGTACACCACTAGTAATTGAACTCCAGGATGAACATTTCACATCAACCATCACAAGCTGTCCTGTTTCAACTAGTCAATTTCTGATCCAAACTGCTAAATCATCCTCAATCGCATGCCTCTGGATATTCTGCATATCGCCTACCATGGAGACCCTTATCCAATGCCTTACTGAAATCCATATACACTACATTAGCCATTTTATCGTCATTCACCTGCTTGGTCACCTTCAGAAAGAACTCAATATGGTTTGTGAGGCACAACCTAACCTTCACAAAAATGTGTTGACTATCCCTAATCAACTTATTCCTTTCTAGATGATTATGTATCCTATCTCTTATAACCTTTTCCAACACTTTACCCACAACTGAAGTAAGACTCCCTGGTCTTTAATTACCAGGGCAGTCTCTACTCCCCTTCTTGAACAAGGGGACAGCATTTAGTACCCTCCAGTCTTCTCGTACTGTTCCTATAGACAATGACGGCAGAAAGATCAAAGCTAATGGCTCTTCAATCTCCGGCCTAGCTTCCCAGAGAATGCTAGCATAAATCCCATTCAGCCCAGGGGATTTATCTATTTTCACATTCTCCAGAATTGCTAACACTAACTCCTTGTGAACCTCAATCCCATTAAATCTAGTAGCCTGTATTTCAGTATTCACATCACAAACATTGTCTTTTCCAGCGTGAATACTGAGGAAAAATATTAATTTAGCACCTTGCCTTTCTCCCCAGACTCCACACACAACATTCCACTATTTTCCTTAACTAATCTTACTCTGGTCATTCCTTGATTCCTGACATACCAATAGAAAATTTGAGAGTTTTTGTTCAATCCACTGCCAACGACTTCTGTGTCCCCTCCTGGCTCTTCTTCGCTCTCCCTTTCATTCTTTCCTGGCTAACTTGTAACTCTCAAGCAGCCTAACTGAGCATTCACGTCACTTCTCTACATAAGCCTCCTTCTTCCTCGTGACAAGCTATTCGACGTCTTTATAAAAGCACGGCTCCCTTGCTTGATCACTTCCTCTCTGCTTGACAGGTACACTCTTATCAAGGACACGCTCGAGCTGTTCCTTCAATAAGCTCCACATTTCCATTGTGATCATTCCCTGCAATCTTCATCTCCATTATATGCATCCTAAATCTTTCCTAACTGCATCATCATTGCCTTTCCCCAGCTATAAATCTTGCCCTGTGATATGTAACTGTCCTTTCCATTGCTAAGATAAACAGAACCGAATTATGATCACAATCACCAAAATGCTCACCTATCTCCAAATCTAACAACTGTCTGGGTTCATTAACCAGTACCAAAACCAATGTGGTCTCGCCCCTTGTTGGCCTGTCTACATAATATGTCAGGAAATATCCCTGCACAAATTAGACAAACACTGATCCATCAAAAGTACTCGAACTACAGCATTTCCAGTCACATTTGGAAAGTTAAAATTCCCAAACCAACCACCCTGTTACTCTCACTTCTATCAGAATTATTTTTTCTATCCTTTCCTCTCTGTCTCTGGAACTGTTTGGAGGCCAATAGAACAACAGGGTGACCTGGCCTTTCCTGTTTCTAACCTCAGCCCAGATTAACTCAAGAGAAGAGTCCTCAAATGACCTTTCTACCACCGTAATACTGTCCTTGACGAACAATGACACACCTCCCCATCTTTTACCATCTTCTCTGTTCTTACTGAAACATCTAAATCCTGGAACCTGCAACAACCATTCCTTTCCCTGCTCTATCCATGTCTCTGAAAAGGCCAGAACATCAAAATCCCAGGTACCAACCCATGCTGCAAGTTCACCTACCTTATTCCGGATGCTCCTGGCGTTGAAGTAGACATACTTCAAACCACCTCTGTGGCTGCAAGTGCACTCTTGTAACGTTGAAACCTTATTTCTGCCCTCACTCTCCTGGACATTGGAACTACAATTTAGGTTCCCAATCCCCTGCTGAATTAGTTTAAACCCACCCGAAAAGCATGAGCAAATTTTCCCCGCCCCAGGATATTGGTGCCCTTCTGGTTCAGATCGAGATCATCTGCTTGCAAAGGTCCCACCAACCCCAGAATAACCCCCAATTATCCAGGTATCCGAAACCCACCCTCCTTCACCACCCTTTTAGCCAAGTGTTCAATTCCTCTCCCTCCCTGGCACGTTGCAAGGATAACAACCCGGTTTGCTCTTGCTCCAAGCTGCTACTCTAGTTCCCTGAAATTTCTTCATAAATCCCCATCCCTTTTCCTACCTATGTCGTTGGTTCCGATGTTGACCACGACTTGGGGCTGCTCCCCATCCACTGCAAGGATCCTGAAAACACGATCTGAGACATCACAAACTCTGGCACCTGGGAGGCAGCACACCAACTGCGAGTTTCTCCTGTTCACACAGAACTTCCTATGTGTCCCCTTAACTATCGAGTCCGCAATGACTAAAGCTCTGCTCCTCTTCCCCTTCCCTTTTGAGCAACAGGGACACACTACCTGCCAGACACCCCATGTCTTATCCCTTGTAATTCATCTCTCAAAATTATCCGAAATGGTATAGTTGTTACTGAGGGGAATGACCACAAAGTATCCCTGCACTGTCTGCCGGTTCCCTTTCCGTACATGACTGTAATCCATTTACCTTTTTCTTGTACCTGAGGTGTGACTACCTCCCTGCATCTCTTCTTAATAACCCCTACTCCCCTCGAATGATCCGAAGTTCATCCATTCCAATTCCAATTCCCTAATGTGGTTCTCAAGGAGCTGGATTTGGTGCACTTCCCACAGATGAAGTCAGTAGGGACACGAGTGGTGAGTGACCCTTACCTCCCACATTCTGCAGGAGGAACATTGAACAGCTCTGACAGCCATTCCCACTATTCTAAATTCCCAAATAGACTATTGAAAAGTAGATTTTTTTAAAAAATAGTCACTTTATCAATCTGGTGCACAGAGCATTTTGCTTGGTTAGCGGAGGAGGATGGATGAGAGACAATAGCTAAGTAGGATTTCGTGTAAAGCAACAGTCCAAATATATTACCTTGTCTTTCACAAATGTTGTGTGTCCACTCCTGCTCAGAGTATACACGAGGTGACTTTATATAATGTAAATATATCTTCCCAGCAGGCCCCATGTCCTCATTGTCGTTCCTCCTATTGTTACTGGGAAAATGGAGACCATTGATCCCACGGTTGATAAGTGTGTTTGTGCATGACACTTATATTGGCCAGTTGGTTGACAGCTAGGAAAAATGGATTTGGTTACAGATACATGTAGACTGATTGGTCAGATAGGTGGAGCAGTGGCAGATGAAATGTAACCCTGATAGTTGTGAGCTGATAGGGACATACAAGATAACCAGAGGGTTAGATAGGGTGGACAGTGAGAGCCTTGTCCAAGTATGGGAACGGCAAACACGAGAGAACACAAATTTAAAGTGAGGGGAGATAGGTATAAGACAGATGTCAGACGTTGTTTCCTTACTCAGTAAGGGTAAGGAATGCTTTGTTTGCAACGGTAGTAGATTCGCCAAGTTTAAGTGCATTTAAGTCGTCATTGGACATGCATATGGACGTACATGGAATAGTGTAAGTTGGATGGACTTCAGATGAGTATGACAGGGCGGTGCAACATCAAGGGCCGAAGGGCCTGTACTGCACTCTAATGTTCTATGTTCCTTGTTCTATGATGCACTTTGGCAGAAGCCGCAAGATGAGGCTGTACGCAGTGAATGGCAGGACATGAGGAAGCTCAGAGGAACGGCAAAGTTCAGCTGAAGGCAGCAGGACAGGTTTATAGGGTAGTTGAGAATACATATAGGACACATGCCTTTACAGTCAAGGCATAGTTATAAAAACTGAGAGGTCCAGTTGAAGCTGTGCAGGAGTCATAGACTCATCAAGTTCTGCAGCATGGAAACAGGCCTTTGACCCACCTTGCTCTTGCTGTCCAGTTTTAGCAATTAAACCACTCCCATTTGCCTGGGTCTGGTCCAAATCCCTCCATACCTATTCCATCCATGTACCTGCCTGGATGTTTCATAAATGATAAAATTGCTCGCTCCCACTACCAACTCTGACTGCCTGTTCCACATACTCAACACTGACGGTGTGAAAACATTGCCCCTCCTAGTCCTGTTGCTTCTCTCACTCTCACCTTAGCCCTATGCCCTCCAGTTTTACTATTCAGGGAAGAACAGTCCCAGGCCAGTTCACCTCTCCATAAAAAGCAAACCTTGCAGTCCAGCCAGCATGCTCGGAAATCTTTTCGGCACCCCTTCCACTTTAATAATATCCTTCATATAGTAAGGCGACCAGAACTGCATGCAGTATTCCAAATGTGGTCTCACCAATGTCTTGTACAGCTGCAACAAGACGTCCCAATCCCAATAATTAATGCTGTGACTGATGACAGAAAACTGTTCTCTCCCATTCCTCCACGACCCGACCATTCACTATGTAAGTCCTGCCCTGGTTGTCCTTGCCAAAATGCAACACCTTCCATTTCTCTAAATTAAAATCCATCTGCCACTCCTCAGCCCATTGGCCACTTCATCAAGTTCTCGCTGCTTCCCCAAATATCCTTCTTCACTGCCCATTATACCATCAATCTTGTGTCATCCACAAACCTTACCTCTGAAATTCTCATCCAACTTAATTATATAAATGATAAATAACAGTGGACCCAGAACGTGTATCACACCGCAGCTTACAGGTTTCCATTTTGATAAACGATTGTCTCCCACAGCATTCTGCCTTCTGCCATCAAGCCCACTTTGGATTCAGTTGACTAGCTCTCCTGGATTCCATGAGACTTCACCTTACTCAACAACCTACCCATGCGATACCTTTTCAAATATCTTGCTAACGTTCATGTCGACAATGGCCATCACACTGCCCTCATGTACCTTTTGGTTACCACTTCAACCAACTGTATCAATCAGGGCTTGGTTTAGGCCAGAGTTGGAAAATTGTGTGTCGTTCTGGTCACGGGATCAGAGGATGGATGTGATTGGGCTGGACGGAGTGTTAAGGAGATTCACGTAGAATGTTGTAGGGAGTGTTACAATGCAGTTGTGAAGACGGTGGCTCATAAGCTCGGGCTGCTTGCTTTCGAGCAAGAATCCGGGTATATAATACTCTGAGGGACATGGATAGTGCGATAAACAGCATTTGCTTCCCCTTTGTCGAAGGGCCAATAACAAGGCAGGATGATTTTAAGCAGAAAGGCTTGGGGAAGGACATGAGGAAAACTCTTCTCACCTCGAGGTTGGAATGGGCCTGCAATACACTGACCGGGAGGGGAATTGAGACGGTAAACCTCACAACCTTTCAACAATAGATTAAATTACTTACAGTGTGGAAACAAGCCCTTCGGCCGAACAAGTCCACGCTGACCCACGGCTCACCCAGACCAATACCCCTTCATTTACCCCTTCATCAAACACCACGGGCATTTTAACATGGCCAATTTACCTGACCTGCACATCTTTGGACTGTGGGAGAAAACCGGAGCACCCGGAGGAAATCCACACAGACACGGGGAGAACGTGCAAACTCCACACAGTCAGTCGCCTGAGGCGGGAATTGCACCTGGGTCTCTAGCTCTGTGAGGCATCAGTGCTAACCACTGTGTCACCGTGCCACCCACTTGATGAGCCCTTGAAATGTCATAATATTCAAGTCTATGGGCCAACTGCTGGAAAGTGGGACGAATGGAGATTCAGTATAATTTTGATGGGACAAACATGATGGGTCGCCCAGCTTCTTCTGTTCTATGTGATTCCGTCATTCTTGATGTGGTCAGTATCAGCTTCAAGTTCTACATTAGAGAGCTCATTCACAGAGAGAATTAGCTCAATGAGTTGTAAAACTGAATGAACAAGAAAAGCAGTGGGATCAAAGTGTGCAGTGGAACAGCTCTCAAGGGGCTCGACAGCATGAGGTACTGATTGACGGAATAACCACATCAAAATGAAGGGCTTCATGAAAAAAAAATGTCAGAAGATATTTAGATATTCATGGTGTTGATAGTATTTGAAATAATACAAGTATTGTTGTCGAAGACAAATTGAAAATAACTTTGATGCCTAATAGGATCAAATTAATCCAATCTTTGGGGTATTCAATTACAGAGACAAATCTCAATGATATCACATAGAACATAGAACATAGAACATAGAAGGATACAGTGCAGTACAGGCCCTTCGGCCCTCAATGTTGCGCCGACCGAGTCCTACCTAACCTATACTAGCCCAATAACTTCCAAGTGCCTATCCAATGCCCGCTTAAATGAACATAAAGAAGGAGAGTTCACCACTGATACGGGCAGGGCATTCCATGAACTCACAACCGCTGTGTGAAGAATCTACCCCTAACATCTGTCCTATACCTACCACCCTTAATTTAAAGCTATGTCCCCTAGTAACACCTGACTCCATTAGCGGTAAAAGGTTCTTAGTATCTACCCTATCTAAACCCCTAATCATCTTATACACTTCTATCAGATCTCCCCTAAACCTTCTTCTCCAATGAGAACAGCCCAAGTGCCTCAGCCTTTCCTCATAAGATTTTCCTACCATTCCAGGCAACATCCTGGTAAACCTCCTCTGCACTCGTTCTAAAGCTTCCACATCCTTCCTATAGTATGGCGACCAAAACTGCACACAATACTCCAGATGAGGCCTCACCAGAGTCTTATACAACTGCAACATCATTAAAATAAACCTGTTGTCATAATCTGTTTGTTCAAAATGATATTATCACAGTTTCCCAGTGGAAATGCCATACAGTAATTTAAAAAAAGCATCACGGGAACTGTGTCAGTTCCAATTTTGAGAGAATCCTCCCGTTCAAACAGATTGTCAGCAGCAGGGAGAGATTCTTTCACAAATAATAAAATGCATCGTCCAGAACAAAAGGTCGCCAAAGTATACTACACCATCCTTGCTGTTGTTGGTATTCCTGGTAAGCCTTGTGACAATATAGGTTGGATATATCGCTGCATTAAATCTGACTTATTCCACTCTTTGACTCTTAATCATTTTATTTCCATTTAGCCAAGGCAAATAGTGATGCCAGATGCCAGTATGGTCACTGACTGAGTCTAAAGTTGTCTGTTTCTTGAAACTGTGCAGAACGGCTTTGCCCTGAGGTCAGATTGATGGGTTTTGGCTGAGCACCAGCCCTGGCTGGTCCAGAAAATGTTTAGCTGGACCATTCTCTCTCGTGCTATGGTAATTAAAAGCCTGCTATTGGTCAGATGAGTTTTGTAACAACCCACCTCTTAGTGATATCTGGTGTTTCCCATTCCTTGATGTGAAGGTGATTGTGTTGGTGGATCTTGCTCAGGCACCTCTCTCCAAATGGGAGCCCAGAGACAACAGGTGAGCAACGATCCAGTTGGGCAAGTCACTTGAGAGTGATCAGTGAATGTCAGTACGGATAGCTTTGACCATCTTGTCTGTTTTGTTTTCAGTCAGTGGATGTCTGGGGGCATAATATTTGTGAGGACAGTTCACTGGGAGAGGTGTTGAGTGCAAGATTCCAATTATGATTGGTTATGTTGAATTATTTGATCGTCAAAAAGATGAGTGATTTGTGCTATTTGGAAAACGTTGGACAGTGCTGTGGTGTGGACTTTTTTATGACAAACACTGACATCTGGAGTGCAGTGGTAGCAGCTCTCACGTCACATCGAGGATAAAACAACTCTGTCCAACAGGATGTTCCCCAAGTTGCCCTTTGTTGGTGTTATCCATTGATGTTCCTGGAACAGCACTGGTCAATGTGAAGGGGCTCCCATGTACATTCGTTTGGTATTGTTATTTAGTCTTTGGCTACCGGTTTGGATAAGACTTATTATTTGATTATTGTTATTTTGTTGGTACTGACAAATGAATCATCTGGATATATTTTTAACGTGATTCACTGTGAAGCCATAGTGTTACACCATGGAATGCAGTGCTCCGTTAATTTTGTGAAAATCTCTGTTCTTTGGCCAGGTCCACAGGGCTCAGAATGGTGGAGATTGGGTGGTTCACCAGGATTCCTCACTGATCAAAGACAAGTTTGTTTGGGGTGACTGATGGGTGATTTAGGATATTTGAGATTGTTGTGTTGCTCCAAGGATCCAAGTGGGATAAAGAACATCCGGCCGTTTGGACTGACAGTTAGCCCTGCTGTTGGGACCTTCAATTCATCTGATGTTCAGAACTCAGGGACTTGGTGAGATCGATACTAAATCTGCGTCACCAGTTGATTTATGTCCATCAGTAGCATGCAACTCAAAGAATATGCTTTATGATGTGTGTTGTTGAATTCCTTTATTGTCAAAAAAAAAATGCATTGTTCTGCCTCTTGATCCTGGTTTGCATGATGTTCTTTGGCCAATAGCATGGGACATCATTGTACCAGTGATTAAATAGGATGTCTGCTCAAACAGTGACTGAGGTTTACAGGTGGGCTGGTTGATAGGAGGTCACATTTCGTTGCTGAGTAAACCCCAGACTGTTTTATGGCTATCGAGGGATGGAAATTGAGTTTGGGGTGGGAGAGGAGGGTAGAGCAGATGGGTGGGAAGGCAGATGGACAGGTAGGATATTTCAAGGGGGCACTGCCGAGTTGGGGGATTAGGCCTGTGTTAAGGTTTAGGGAGGCAAATGAGGAAACTAGTTGAATTTACATTGATTCTGTCTGGTTAGAAGGTCCGAATGCAGAAGATGAGACGTTCTTCCTCCAGGCAGCAGGTGGTTAGTGTTTAGAGATGGAGGAGGCCCAGGGACTGCATGTCGTTGGGGGAGTGGGAGGTGGAGTTGAAGTGTTCAGCACGGGGCAGTGGGATTGGCTGGTGTGGGTGACCCAGAGATGTTCTCTGAAACGATCCACAAGTTGGTGTCCTGTCTCCCAGATCTGGAGGACACCACATCGGTTGCAAAGATACAGTCGATGACATTGGTGGAAGTATAGGTAAATTTCTGTTGGATGTAGAAGGAACTTTTTGGGCCTTGGACAGAGATGAGTCGGGAGGTGGGGTGCATGTTTTGCACTCCACATAACTGGGACACCTGCATGGATCAAACACACCGCCCCGTGGCTGAACACTTCAATCCCCCTCGCACTCAACCAAGGACATGCAGGTCCTGGGCCTCCTCCATCGCCAAACCCTAACCACCCGATGCCCGGAGGATATACACCTCATCATCCTTCAGTTCTTGATCGTTGAATTTGTAGCAAATTTGAGGTGGATAATTTTGTCTTTGTGATAATGGACCCAGTGTGGGGATATCAATCGCAGAGAAAGATCTAAAAAGGGAGCAATGGCTGCAAGAGGTAGTTGGCTGTGCAGGTAAAGCTCCATTTTCATTTTTTCATTGAGAAGGATGTGGGTGTGGTGGTGAGGCCAACATTTAACAATCTTCCCTAATTGCACAGAGGGCCGGTAAGAGTTAATCAGGTTGTCATGGCTCTGGAGTCACATGTAGGATAGATGAGGTAAGGATGGCAGATTGCCTTCCCTAAAGGACATTAGTGAATGAGATGATTTTTATGCCTGACAACTGTCAATCGTTACATCATCATAATTCGACTGATTGAGATTCCACCATCCACCAAGAGAAAGTTGACCCAGCTCCCCAGATCATTGCCTATGTCTATGAATTAACCGTCTCGTGATAGGTCCATTAGGCCATTGTCCTGCAACATCTTTAGTAATGGCATGAATCCAGAGCGGTTTAGGGATGACGCGGTGGCACAGTGGTTAGCAAGGCAGCTTCAAAGTGCTTAAAGACCTGGGTTCGATTCCATCATTGTGTGACTGTCTGGATCATATTCTCTCCGTTTCTGCATGGGTTTCTTCTCGAAATCCAAATGCGTGCACATTAGATTGGTCGGCTGCACAGAATTGTCCCTCCCTTCCCAGGGTATCAGGTTAGGTAAGTCTGTCACGATAAAAACCTCATCCATTTGGTGGTGTCTGGGTAGGAGTCTCTTCAGAGTTTTGCTGCAGATTCAATGGGCCAAATGACCTCTTTCTATACGGTAGGGTTTCTATGATCCTCTCACAGAAACAGTCTCTGATGATTGCCATGGAGAATGCTGGTTAGGTGATGAGGATTCGCAGCTCCAGTGTGCGCTCTGAATTTGGGAGGGCGATCTCTATTCTTAAGGAGAAGAGTTTGGGAGCATGAGTCAGGACATCAGGCAGGACGCTTCACTTAATACCTGGTAAAATGTGTGATTTCTAAACCAGAAAGTTGCAACGAATAAAGTAATATGGATTCAGGTTTTATTTGGGTGTGGGTTGTGGTCAACAGTGTTGGATATGTGGCTGAGTCTGTGTCAAATGTTGCAGTGCTTATGATTTCGGTGAGTATGCAGCTTGGGTAATGATGGTTGGATTCATTACTGAATGCTTCCATGGTACGGATTGCAACGATGTTCAATGCTGTCCATGAGGGAGTGACTCAATGCCTGATCATTTCTTTCATCCACATTGTGGACAGCATTCATTCCTGGACAGTGTGGAGTGATTCAATGCCCTGTGCTGTCATTCATTCAGTGGGGATATACAATTATGTGGCCAATCTGAGCTTTGGAGACTCCAAAACCAAATACTGAAATTTTGCAATCAATCTCCAAGGTAGGTGCTTCCTATTCGCTGTTCTACTGATTCAAGATGTCATTGTGTGAATTTTGTGGTCTCAGAGGAATCACCAGCCAGTCTGAGTAATCTATAAAGGTGGTGTAATCAAATGCTGCCAACCCAATAAAATCATTGAGTACATGACCTGTTTTCGTGAGCAATCTGCTGTTCATGTTTTCCCTCTGTCTTTTAAGATTGCAAATGATTCATTTAGAGAGAGGTTGCTGCTACTGTTCAGATTCGTTAAACTTCATATGACATGGAGCAACAATTATCTTTGTGCATTGCTCACATCTGGGCTCAGGCATTAGAGAATGTTTGATCGGTAACTTCTCGTCTGTCTGTTCCTTTCTCTGTCTCTTGCAGTTAGTCTCGTGGTGATAATGATCTTAGTTCGGCGGAAGTGTGGTCTTTCTGCATGCAGCACTCACTATCTGGTGGCCATGGCAACATCTGATCTGCTGTTCATTGCTTTTGACATCGTACTTGACCGGTTTTCATATTATTATTATCCCCCGTGTTTCCTGGACATCACTCCTGATTGCAGTGTTATCGATGTCCTTGTCTGCTTGACTATTGATTGTTCTGTCTGGTTCACTGTTGCTTTTTCTTTTGATCGATTTGTTACCATTTGTTTTCATCAGATGAAAACGAAGTATTGTACAGAGAAAACTGCAAAGAGGGTTGTAGCAACCATCTGTATTTTCTTTTCTTTAAAGAACATTGCCAACTACTTTCGATATATACCTAGAAAGATTATCAACAATGTCCCATGGGAATGTAAAATGCGGTCCAGTTATTACAGTGACCGGTGGGAAAGTTTTCAATACTTTGAACATTTTTTCACACCGTTGTTACCATTCACTTTTCTTCTCTTTCTCAACATTCTGACTGCTAGACACATCTTCCAGGCCGTGAAGATGTGTAAGGGACTGTGGGCCCACGGAAAAATAGAGAATGATCCAGAGATCGAGAGCAGAAAGAACTCTGTGACTTTACTCTTTTCCATCACCACCAGCTTCATACTTCTGTGGTTTCTGCATGTTTTAAACTTCTTTCGAGCTGCTGATTCCTTGGATTACTATGATCGTCGTCTCTTTAATGAAGTCACATATATGCTGCGGACCCTAAGTTGCTGCACAAATGCACTTATTTATGTGGTGACGCAGAAAAAGTTCAGAGACCAGTTAAAGTATGACGTGAAATATCCAGTTATAAAAGTTACTCAGTTGGTGAACAAATCCAAGTCACTGAAAGCCAACATTAGCTGCAGCAGATAATGGAACGAGGAGAAGGAGGAGTACCAACTTAGTCATAGAGTCTCCCATGGGGAACTTTGTCAAAGGCCTCACTGAAGTCCATATAGATCACATCTCCCGCTCTGCCGCCATCAATCCTCTTTGTTACTTCTTCAAAAAACTCAATCAAGCTAGTGAGACATGATTTCCCACGCAAAAAGCCATGTTGACTATCCCCAATCAGTACTTTCCAAATACATGTACATCCTGTCCCTCAGGATTTCCTCTAACAATTTGCCCACCACTGACATCAGGCTCCCTTTCTATAGTTCCCTGGCTTGTCCTTACCACCCTTCTTAGACAGTGGCACCACTTTTGCCAACCTCCAGTTTTCAGTCATCTCACCTGTGTCTATCGATGATAAAAATATCTCAGCAAGAGGCCAGCAATCACTTCTCTAGCTTCCCACAGAGTTCCAGAGTACACCTGATCAGGTTCTGGTGATTTATCCATCTTTATGCATTTCAAGACATCCAGCACTTCCTCCTCTGTAATATGATCATTTTGCAAGATGTCACCATCTATTTCTCCACAGTCTAAATCTTCCGTATCCTTTTCCACAGTAAATACTTACTTAGTTTCTCCCCAATTTTCTGAGGCTCCACACAAAGGCCGCCTTACTGATCTTTGAGTGAACTCATCCTCTTCCTAGTTACCCTTTTGTCCTTAATGTATTTGTAAAAACACTTTGGATTCTCCTTAATTCTGTTTGCCAAAGCTATCTCATGTCCCCTTTTAGATCTCCTGATTTCCCTCTTAAGTATACTCCTACTTCTAACAATTCATTCCAATTATCCTGTCGAAACCTGACATATGATTCCTTTTTCTTAACCAATCACTCAATTTCTTTAGTTTTCCAGCATTCCCTATCCCTTTCATGACAACAGACATTTTTTAATGGGCAAGGGATGATTCCATCTGAGTAACAAAGTGAAAGAGACTGGTGGAGCAAAGCCTGTGTAAAATGCTGACAACAAGGAGCGACAGTTAGTAGAAAGCCGAACAGCAAAAGCAAAACGGATAGAGGAGTTAGACATGAAAGGTACTTTCATCCCAAGCTATCAGTTCTCAGTGAGGTACACAGATACATAAATAAATGAGCTGGATGAAAAGATCACTGTTCACTGCAGAGTCCTCTCCACGCTTCCTCACTGAATACACTGATCCACACATCTCGACAAAAGGGGGGAAAAAGCAGTGTTATAAAGAGTAAATCATGTTCTGCATCTTCTAATTGCAAATCTATTTTCAACAGTAATTCATTTCATTCAATTCTCGGTATCGATCCATTTATTTATTCCTTACTTTCCATGAACCAGTTGATGTGTTGGTGGGGAATCCAAGCCAAAAAAGACGGACTCCTGGACTCTCTCTCTGCACCTTCCAATGCCCTAGCTCCCCTTCCGATTTAAGATGCTCCTTCAAATCTCCCTCTTCATATCAGTTACTGTCACCTGACCTAACATCACCTTCAATGTATCAACATCAGCTCTGATTAATTTGTCATGATAAAGGTCTTTTTTTAAATGTGTTTGGGGATGAGGTTGAGTTAAAGTGGACAGTGGTGGTGCTATCGTGGTGAGTACAGCTGCCTTCCAAACAGGTGACCTGACTTTGATTCCCAGCAATCGCAAGTTATCATTTTGACATTGATCAACCGGAAAGCCCAAAGACAAAAGGAATTTGATCAGGATGAGAATATATACAGCTTTCATTCCAAAACAGAAGTGCTCAGCAGGAGCAGACAGAGGGCAGTCTGGACTAAAGTATTCACCTGCTGCTTTATCTCAAACCTTCCTCCCTCCCTTCCTCCCTCTAATCCCACCAAAGTGACTCTAGCTGTGCCCCATCTCTGGGGGATGTTTACCGAAGGGAGATGGAGCTGGGAGCTGATTGGATGAACTGGGATTTGTGTGGAGCAGGTGCCTTTGACTGAGAGAGCTGGGGGTATTTCAAACAGGTTCTGGCAGCCACTGTCCCTTTTGCCATGTGCACTGAGCAGGGAGTAAGTATCTGCGTGGTTATGTCTGTCTCGGTGTGTGAGAGTGTGGGGAGCGTTTGAATCTCAATCCCTGTTTGATCCTTTAATATCCCCCATTCTTTTTCTGAACCAGCCCTCCCAAATCAAGCCGCTGGAACAGGGTCTCTCCCCAATGAGAAAGAGGGAGTGTGGGAAATCTTCGAGAGAGTTGGGACCAACCTGAAATGGAGAGTATCACCACTTTAATCATGCCATGTCTTTCCTTAACTCCTGTTTATCTCTGAGCTTTCCTCTTCTCTCTCTCTCTGTCTGTCTCACATTCTGCACCTCTCTCTCTCAATCTTTATCTCTCTCATGCTATATCTCTCTATTACTCTCAGCCTTTCTCTTTGACTTTTTCTCACCTACTACTCATTTCAACTTTGTTGATTTTTCCCCACTCTCTTGCTTTCTTTTTTCTTGTTTCACTTTCTCTCTTTCTTGACTTCCCTATTTCTGTTTTTCAATCCTAAAACTGCAGCCCTCCTGCGCCAATTTTGCACCCCCATCCCTGACAAATTCTGCAGTCTCACAAATCCAGCACTTCCCCCTTCCATGATCTCAGTCTAATTACCCTCCGCTTTGTGCCTTCATCTCCCCTAAACCGCCCATTTTGGCGATCCTCCATTATACACCAACTGTATGTCGGAGACCCTCTGTGTCTCCAATCCTCCACAGTACTCCCTATGCCTTGTCCCAGCCCTGGGGTGGATAACAAATTGAGCATGTGCAGAGACTGACCTGTCTTTTGACTGCCTGCTGCAATGTCATAGAATCATAGAGTCATACAGCACAGAAACAGACCCTTCGGGCCAACTTGTCCACACTAAACCTCATCCAAAACTAAGTAGTCCCACCTGCCTGTGCTTGGACCGTATCCCTCCAAAAGTTTTCTGTTCATGAATGTTCCCAAATGTGCATCTTGGAAAGGCAAGTCAGGGTAGGACTTATATGCATAAAGTAAGGTCCTGGGGAGTATTGCTGAACAAAGAGACCTTGGAGTTCAGTTTCACAGTTCCTTGAAAGTGGAGGGTTGCTGAACAAAGATAACTTGGAGTCCAATTTCTCACTTCCTTGAAAGTAAAGTTGCAGGTCGATTGGATAGTGAAGAAGGCATCTGCAATGCTTTCCTTTATTGGTCAGCACTTCAAGTACAGTGGTTGGGATGTTAGGTTGTGGCTGTATAGGACATTGTTTCGGCCACTTTAGGAATGCTGCATTCAATTCTGGTCTCCCTGCTATAGGAAGGATGTTGTCAAACTTGAAAGCCTTCAGAAAAGATTTACACGGAAGCTGCCAGGGTTGAAGAGATTTTGGGAGAGGGCAAATAGGCTGGGGCTGTTTTCCCTGGAGCATCGGAGGCTGCGGGCTGAGGTTTATAAAATTGAGGTAGACATGGATAGGGTAAAAAAAGAGAACGTTGGCTTAAGGTGAGAAGGGAATATTTAAAGCAGACCTAAAAGACAACTTTTTCACACAATATGTGTTATGTGTATGGACTGAGCTACCTGAGAAAGTGGTGAAGGCTGGTACAATTTCAACATTTAAAAGGGATCTGGATGGGTATATGAATTGGAAGGGTTTAGAAGGATATCGGCAAATTGCTGGCAAATGGGATCTGTTTGAAATGGATGAATTGGACCAAAGGGTCCGTTTTCGTGCTGTACATCTCGATTACTCTCTGCCTTTTCAACGTTGTAACTGTACCTGCATTCATCACTTTCTCTGGCAGTTCATTCCAATACGCCAACCACTCTCTGTGTAATATTTGAATATTATCACCTTTGAATATGACGCCCTGTTTTGATATTCCTATTCCCCCACCTGAGGGATAAACCTTTTCATTTACTTTCTCTATGCACCTCATGGTTGGATAAACCTCAAAAACTCAACACTCCACCTCCAATGCTCCAGTGAAAAAAGTCCCAGCTTTTCAGGTCTATTTTTATACCTCAACCCTCCATTCCCAGTAACACCTTGATAAATATTTACTGAACCCTCTCCAATTCAATCCTTCCTCTAACAGGGCAACCAGAATTGTACACATTAATCCAGAAGAGGCCTCTCCAACACTCCATAAAACCTCAGGACAACAACCCAACGCTACATTCAATGGTCTGAGCAATGAATGCAAGCATGCTGAATGCCTTCTTGACCACCCTGTCTACCTCTAACACACATTTCAAAGAATGATGTAACTGAACCCCAAGGCCTGTCTGTTCTGCAACACTGCCCAGGGCCCTACCATTAAGTACTATCCTTGTTTGTTTCACCAATGTGCAACCATCACACGTTTCCAAATTAACCTCCATCTGCTACTCCTTAATCCATTGACTCAACTGATCAGGATCTCTTTGCAATTTTAAGTAACATTCTTGACTGACCACTTCACCACCAATTTGGGTATCATCCACAAACTGACTCACAATGCCTTCCATATTCTCATCCAAATCATTTACATAAATGACAAATCAATCCCTGTGGAACACCGCTGGTCACAGGCCTCCCATGTAAAACATATACCTCCGCCATCACTGTCTGTTTCCTACCATGAAGTCACTTTTGTATTCAATTAGCAAGCTCACCCTAAATCCCATGTGAACTAGTTTTACTAAGTTGATTGCCATGCAGAGCCTTGTCAAAGGCTTTGCTGAAAACCAAGTAATCAATGTCGTTCGCTCTGACACATCAATCTTTTTGGTCAGTCCTCAAAAAAAACTCAACTAAATTTCTGAGACTTAATTTTCCTCACACAAATCCATGCTAACTATCCCTACTCAATCCTTGCCCCTCAAAATACTTATAAATCCGATCTTTCTGAATCACCTCCAACAGCTTATCCACCACCAAAGTCAGACTCACAGATCTGGAAGTTCACTGGCTTCTCCTTTCATCCTTTCTTAAAAACTGGCACAACATGACCCACCCTCCAGTCCTCTGGTATTTCACCCGTGTTTATAGATGATACAAATATTTCTGCTGTGGCGCCATAATTTCCTCCCCAATTTCCCACCATGTCCTGGAATACACGTGTTCAGGTCCTAGAGATTTATCTAACTTTATGTTTTCTAAGATCTCCAGCACTTTCTCTTCTGCAATGTCATCCTTGTTTTCAAAACATCAGTATTTATTACCCTGAGTTTTCTAGCCTTCATTTCTTTCTTAACAGTAAAAACTGATGCAAAATATTCATCACCTGAAGTTCAACACAAAGATAACCTTGTTAATCTTTAAGGGGTCTTGCTCTATCTGGAGTTGCTGTCTGGCTCTTATTGTCTTTGTACAATCTTTTTGGATTATCCTGGACCTTATCTGCCAAGGCTATCTCATAGCTTTCTTTTCCTTCCTGATTTCTTTCCAAAGAATGCCACAAAACTGTTCATAACCTCCAAGAGATCCAGCTGATCCTAATTGTTTGTATCTAATTCATGATGCTTTTTGATTATTGACGAGAAATTCAATCTCTTTATTCATCCATTATTCCCTAATCTTCTCAGCCCTGCCTTTCACTCTGAGAGGAGCAGCATGACCTGGACTCTCCTTACTACACATTGCTCAGCGGCAGCCGGATTAGGAAAATTAAACTGCCCAGCTATTAGAACATTATTATTCTTACATTTGCGATTTCAACATATTTTCTTCTCAATTTCCCTCTGAGTACTTGGGGGGGGCGGGCAGGGGGGGGGGGGGTGGCGGGCAGGGTGTGTGCTGCCGTCCAATCCTTTCAAGGTGATCATACCTTTCTTATTTCTAATTGCAAACCATAGATTTTCATGAAATGGTCCTACAGGAATAGCTACACTTAGTACAATAATAAAGTACAGGGTAATGTTTACCTAATCAAAAATGCTCCTCCCTGTCCTCTCTTGCCTCTCTTTCTATCCTTCCTATAACATTTAAAATCCTGAGCATTGAGCAGCCTGGGTTATCCTTGCCTCAGCCACATTTCTGTAATCGCTCTGACAGGCGTGTTCTATGTTGCCAGACATACCCTCATCAGCCTTCTCTGTATAGAAAAAAATGTAGTTTAATTCTTCCAAAGTACTTTGGGTTCTGAATTGCTGGTGTCTACCTTGCTCTTTTCTGATTGGAACCATTCCCATCTTTATGTTTATTTTCACTGTTACATAGAAACCGCCCCCCTCCCCCACCGCTCCCCAAAACAAAAGGTTTACAGCCTCTCGAATTAGAACCCACAAGGATATAGGTCCCTTCCATTTCATGTGAAACCCTGCCTTTTGGAACAAGCGTTTTCTGTCCCAGAAGCGATCCCGATGATATTAGAAACAGAATCTTTGCATATTGCACCACCTCTTCAGTGTGATTTATCTGTCCTGTTCTTCCCTCATTTGAATTTGGGACTCGACATAAACCAGAAATTACTACTTATGATGTCCTGTTCCATTAACCTTCTACCGAAGCTCTTAGATTCTCTCTTTAAGCCCTAATCCTTTCCCTAACGATGTCATTCCTCCCAACGTATACAACAACTTTTGGCTTCTCACTCTCCCCTTTGACAATCTGCTTCAAATGTTTTGAAATGTCTTTCACCCTGTCTGGCACCAGAAAAGCAACATACCATCCGAAGTTCACGCCCACTGCAGCTCAGTCTCTTCTTTGTACCCCTGAAGGGATGGTCCCCTGCAACAATTGCCCTTTTAAATCTTAATCAATCCGTTTCACAGAGGATTCATTCCTAGTGTCCAAGATCTGATAAATAGTTCTGTTTTCCTCTGAGAGGCTTTCTGTTTTTACAGTACACAAACGGAGTATCTGTTGGAGAGATGAAATCTGCAGGAGAGTTCTGAACTACCCTCTTCCCATTCCTGACAGTCAATCATATATCTGACTGATCCTGCTGTGTCATCACTTCTCTTAATCAACTCGTCATCACACTCAGTGTCTCCTGTGTGCCCTCAGAAACATTAGTCCGAAAAAGAAGCTCACAATAGCACATTATATATGAAACTAAACATAACCACAAGTTCGATGTGAACCATGCAAAAATATAGAGAAAATATTAAACATACAATAATAAAATAAAATCAAACACTGAACTGAACAAATGAAAAGAAATATACGACTACTCTGCAAATAACCCAACAATCAGCTTTCAGTCTCTGGATTAAAATAAACTTCCCAGAGCCATCCATGTGCAGGCCTCTCTGGAAGCTCTGTGTATAAACTGTCTGTCCTTTGTTTTTCTGTACATCATTTTGTTTTTGTCAAAATCCACCCACCACTGAAGACACGCTCACAGGTCTATAAGTTCCCTGGCTTTTCCTTACTTCATTTCTTCAATAATGGTACCATCAGGCACCGTCCAGTATTTCAGCACCTCACCCGTGGCTTTCGATGATACAACTGTCTCAGTAAAAGGACCAGCAAGCTCTTCCTCACAGACTGACATTATTGAAGATCCGAGAATTGTTTAAGTGTGTGACGTGAAGTCCCCAAACAGCCCAGCCTCCCATCCACTCCCTACCAACATCTTGGACAGCACAGACAATGTCATATTGGAGTGTCTGGATCAATCACTGACCCTGGAAAATCCTTTGAAAAGAATAAAACTCCCAGAAGTAATGACCCAGTAAGTTGCATTGGCCTCGATGGGACTTGACTATCGTGGTGTGTGGTCCTGAACTCCGTCTGAATCCGCAAGGAAATGCATCGTCATCCCTGTCCACACATGGAAGGGTAAGGACAGCAGACCGACCAACTGTGTCTCTGTTACTGAAACGGGGACACCCCACTGATTCCACTGTGTCTATGCCACTGACCCAGGGGAGAGCAGACTATTTCCACTGTCACTTTGTCATTGGCCCAGACACCATTGTCCTGAAGGGTCACTCTCTCACCATAGAGAGGCAACTGGTGGTGAGTTTAACTTGGGCCATCACAAGGTTGAGAAGGCAAGGCCTTCTGATGACCTCAGCTGGTATGGGTAACACAGCCCCTGCTGTTAGCTCTGTATCACAAAGCAGCCATCCAGCCAAGTGAGAATCAGAGAATCTCTGCAACGCAAATGGAGACAATTTGGCCCATTGAGTCTACACTGCCCCTCCGAGCATCATTCCACCCAAACCTACCTCCCTACCCTGTCCCTGTAACCTGTATTTCCCATGGTTCCCATGGCCATCCCACTCCAGCCCGCATCTCCCTGGACACTATGGATAATTATGTTAAATGTTTCACCCTTCTGTGGTTTCTAGTAGGTACACTTGGCCTATTGTATTGTGGTCATGGTTTGGAGGTGTCAGTGTTGGACTAAGGTGGACAAAATTAAGGATCACACAACATTAGGTTATAACCTGGTGTTGTGTTTTTATAACTTTATTGAAATGTAGTAATTCATGTTGGTATTTTAGGGGGTGGGTGCCTGCCTTGTTACAGAACGATGAAAGGAGAATAGAGGACCCAATGGGTCATTTCTCTGAAAACTTTTTTCATTTATTCAGAAAGTAGCTGTGGATTTCTCCTCCTGGCAGCCAGAGGGAGCCACTCTGCCTCTCCTCATGACCTGCTTCTTCCTTGTTAAGTCCTTCCATATAGGAGCAGCCACCTTGGGGTGACATCGCCACGCAGCCCCTTGTAGCTTTGATTTGGTGATGCCAGTGTTGGACTGGGGTGTACAATGTTAGCAATCACACAACACCAGGTTATAAACCAACAGGTTTAATTTGGAAGCACTACCTTTCGGAGCACTGCTCCAGAAATCACAACCATCTGATGATGGAGCAGCGCTCCGAAAGCTAGTGCTTCCAATTAAACCCGTTGGACTATAACCTGGTGTTGTGTGTTTTTTAACCTTGCGTCTTTGGGTCAATCAGGTCATTGTGAGACTGTCAGAAATAACAGTGTGAACAGGGACACAGGGACCTACACACACAGTCCCAAGCACACATATATACAAACCAACACACACATACAGAGACAGAAATAAATTAAGACACAGACATATGCAATCATAAACACATACATGCATATGCACACGTGCAGGGATACACACAGCCAAACAGTGAGATACAAAGACACAGACCCACAGAAACACACATGTGCAGGTGCACAAGTCCATACGAAAACATATACATATTGATCCATACACACAGACAGAAACACAGAGAAACGTACATACAATCACAAAGACATATATAGAAGAAAGTGAGGATTGCAAATGCTGGAGATCAGAGTCGAGAGTGTGGTGCTGGGAAAGCATAGCAGATCTGGCAGCATCTGAGGAGCAGTAGAATTGACATTTCGGGCATAAGCCCTTTATCAGGAATTATTCTCCTGCGCCTCGGATGTTGACTGACCTGCTGTGCTTGCCCAGCACTACACTCTTGACTATGAAGACATACATACACAGAGAGACATTTATGCGCAGACAGACACAAAGACACACATATATGCAGGCACACACATAAACACACACACACACACACACACACACTGACAAACAAAAGACAGACTCTGTGTTTAGTAACTCATACTGCTCTGAATTTAACCATCTTTAAGATAAATGGCCAGAGATCAATTCAGGGTGAATTTGAATTTGGACAGGTCAGACCAGCCATAGGTTGCAGATAATGATTTCAACAGGGTGGACTTCAGGAAATAAAACTTGCTGAAAATAATCGAATGTGTCTCAACATCAGGTCGAGGAATATAACCAGATAATCTTCCACTGTCACAGTCACCGGGTGATACATTTGAAGAGACCACACTTTCTTTGAAACAGAATCACCGTTATCAATATATTAACTGTGGAGCAAGAAACAGTCAGTGAAAGTTGGCATCAGGCTGCCAGGTAGAGCAGGCATTCAGATTCGGGACACTGAGGTACTCAGATGTTGAATATTGCCAATAGAAAGAACAGCATCTATTCAATATGTAAAACTAGGAAAGTAAAACCAGAAATAGTGAAGATGAGGAGAGGGAGGAAGCAGTAGGAGTGAGCGATGACTGGCGGATATCGGAGTGAGCAGGAGTTTTGTGGGAAGAACTTGGCAAGAACTTATATTTCCCAATGGAAATGAATTTTATTCAAACCATCACAGGACAGGAAGTGGGTGGGAGAGGTACACAATCAACAATGTTTCTGCCTCATTGTGGATGACTCATTGTTGGAAAATGAGTTTAAAGCTGTTTGTTAGTGACTTCAGTGTGAACGAGATTGGTTTTTATGTTCTATTCTGTCAAGGGATGCTTTTATTTCCATTTTGTCACCTTGCAGAAGGGTGGCACCTAGCACTTGCTCCCAGGGCTACCAGGGTTCAGTTCCCACCTTGGGCGATTGTGTGGAGTTTACACATTCTCCCCGTGTCTGAGTGTATTAATTCCGGGTGCTCTGGTTTCTTCCCACAATCCAATGATGTGCAAGTTTGGTGAATTGACTATGCTAAATTGGCCAAAGTGTTCATTGCATTAGTCAGTGGGAAATGAGTCTTGGTGAGTTAGTCTTCAGAAGGTCGTGTGAACTTGTTGGGCGAAATGGCCTGTTTCCACACTGTAGGGCACCTAATCTAATTGAGGAGTGGAGGAAGCATCGACCGAGTCCCATGGTGGTAACAAAGCGAATGGGTGATTCCCAGAGCAGCAGCGTAATGAGTCCTGGCATGCAGGCCAGAATGTGGAGGCCAGGTAACTGATGGTCAAATCTGGCACAAAGCAACCATTAACAAGAGGCCTCAAGCAACAAATGACAGCAGCACAAATGGAGCTGAGGAAGGGTAAACAGTAGGTTTAAGCAGGGAAAAAGAAGAGAAAGAAGCAAAAAAAAAGCAATGGGAGAAAACAAGGAATGCAAAAAGTCATTAAACATTCTGGAATTAAAAGCTTTAATGATGACCATGTAACCATTGTCAGTTGTCTTAAGGGAAAGAAATCTGCCATCCTTATTTGGTCAGGCCTAAATATGACTCCAGAACAACACAAGTGTGGCTGACTCTGAGATGCCCTCTGAAATGGCTTGGCAAGGCATTCAGGTATATCAAGCTTTACAACGTTAGGCAGCTGTTGGAATATTGTGTGCAATTCTGGTCTTTTTCCTATCGGAAGGATGTTGTGAAACTTGAAAGGATTCAGAAAAGATTTACAAGGATGTATCCAGGGTTGGAGGTTTTGAGCTATAGGATGAGTTTGAATAGGCAAGGTGTTTTTTTTCCCAGGAGTGCCGGAGGCTGAGGGGTGACCTCATAGAATCATATAAAATCATGAGGGGCATGGATAGGGTAAATAGACTAGGCCTTTTACGTGGGGTGGGGGAGTCCAGAACTCGAGGGTTTAGGGTGAGAGAGGAAAGATGTAAACGAGACCTAAGAGGCAACCTTTTCATGTAGAAGGTGTTGTATGTCTGGAATGAGCTGTCAGATGAAGTGGTGGAGGCTGGTAAAATTACAATATTTAAAATGCATGTGAATGGGTATATGAAGAGGAAGGGATTGGAGGGATATGGACCGGGTGCTGGCAAGTGGGACTAGATTAGGTTGGAATATCTGATCGGCATGGACAAGTTGGACCAAAGGGTCTGTTTCCATGCTGTACATCTCTGTGACTGTGACTCTGTGAGTATGGTGGAGAGAGGAAAGGTGACCACACCAAATGGCATTCAGCATAAACTCATAATACCAGAAAAATGCATACCATGATAAGGAAACCATGTTGAGGAGGCTGGACAGATTGTTGTGGTGACAAGGAATGGGAAGAGACACAGATAAACACTGCGTAGATTTATGGTATGTGCTCAGTATAACCTGGGAACAGCAATCAAAGCCCCCATGTTGCACCAGCCCTGCCGAAATGAGCAGTTACAAATATATTCCTGAGGCCACACCACCGAATCAGAGAAAGATTTATTGTTTGGTTATTATTGACCTACTTACAGTTTTGATAAAGCCCCTTTGACATGAGACTGTTCACCCTCAAATGTCATTCAAGTAATAGAAGAGGTAATCCCCGAGATGGGGGAACTATGATTACAATGGACTCAGATCACGATGAGGTTTAAGTGATCCAGCAGTTATTAACAGACTACAAGTAATTATAAAAATGAATAGAATTTTGGGCTTCATTGCTGGGGTGATGGATAGAGTTTTGTACCTTGTATTTAAGGAAGGAGATAACAGCATCAGAGGCAATTCAAGAGAAGTTCAGTCGGCTGCATTGGCGACTGATCAAGGATGGGAAAACCAATTATGCTTTCTTCTTTTATTTTGAAAGGTTGTGGGAAGATCTGCTAGATTTTGGGTACGGGGTGAGCTTGATAGTAAATGTTGAGAGGAGGAACCTCAAACTAGAGGACATCGTCTCAGAGTAGGACACATTTATTTAAAACTATACACGAATAATTTATTCCCAGAGAAAGTGAATGTTGGGAGTTCTCCACCCCGGATAGCTGTGGAGGGTAAATCACTGAAAGGATCTGAACAGGAAGTAGGTAGAGTTGAAATATCAGTCAGTTAAGGGCTATGAGGAGCAAACACAAAATGTATTTCATTTCCCAGGGTAGATGAATGGCGCGGCAGTCGTGAGAGGCTCAGTGACCTACTTCTGCTCCTATTTGTGAAGCTTTTATGAAGTTTGTTAGTTGCAAGGAGTCAAACAAAGGTTTCACAGCCTCTACCACTTGCAGATCTTAGGAATAGTCGTGTGACTGAATAGGACAGTGAAGAGAACATTAGCCAAAGCCATTCAGAAGACAGGGCAGAGATGGACAGATCTGCTGCCATGTACCTTAGCGCAAATGGATTAACCTCATAAGAGTGAATGACATCAGGACAATGAGATTGCTGGGCATGTTGTGGCAAGAAGCAAGGATTGAGGATCCACAAATTAAACAATTTGTGAGAAAGCTCTGCAAGCAACAGCACGTATTGAGACAAGAGGGAGAGAATCAGAGTTACCATTCAGACTGCCTCCACTGTGTTACTTTGTCTTTATACAAAATTGTGACTGCTGTGTGCCGCCAGTGTCACTGAATGACGTTACATGTCACAATGCATGCCAGTTGCAAGACTGACCTCACACACAGATTCAGCTGCAACATGATGTCCCAATTCCTATACTTAAAGCAACGATAAATAAAGGCAAGTGTACCGAAAACCTTTTTCACAATTCTGTCTACCTGTGACACCAGTTTCAACAAATTATACACCTGCACCCATGGTCTCTTTCTTCGGTAATAGTCCCCAGGATCCTACCATTAAGCGTATGAAACTGGCTTTGATTTGCCTTATCAAATTGCAACATCTCACATTCATCTAAATGAAACGCCATCTCCATCCCTGAGCCCATTAGATCAAGGCACTATTGATATCTTTCTTCACTGTCCACTACACCACCAATGTTGGTGTAATCTGCAAACTTCCTAACCAGTCCTCCTATATTGACAAGCATCTCATGTTTATAAAGTAGGAAAACAAATGGACCCAGCACTGAACCTTGTGGCACAGGCCTCTACTACAAACAAAAACCCTCCACAACCTTCCTGTCTCCTACCTTCAAGCCAATTTTATGTCCAAATGGCTAGCACTCCCTGTAGTCCACGTGAGCTAACCTTGCTAACCAACCCACTATATGGAATCTTGTCAGACATCTTGCCTAAGTCCAGGCAGACAATGTCCACCACTCTGCCTTCATTAGTCCTCTGTGTCGCTTTTTCAAAGAACTCAATCAAGTTATTGAGATATGAATTCTCGTGCATAAAGCCACATTGACTATCTGTAATCAATGCTTGCTTTTCCAAACACAGGGTAACCTTGATTATCCGAAGGAGATGGGCTGGAACTATTTCTTTCGGATAATCGATTAATCAATTAATTGATTAAATGCCTGTCCTCTGGGGCCCGGAGTTTTTAATGTCTGTGTCCGGTTCAGGAGACTGCAAAAGCACACAGCGTGCGAGATCCCGCCACGAACACAGGCCCTGGCCAACACTGCCACCCCCAACCTCCTCCAAAACCGACCACCCATCTGCCCCCACTCCCTCACCGGACAGCAGGACTGCACACCAACAAGACTGCTGCAGCTGCCATTGTGGGGTAAGTTTCAACATAGCACACGCACAGAGAAGGTTTTACTGCAACATTTGACAGGTTCCACCTCTGCCTTGTTTAGGACAATGTTGGAGAGATTATCTGGGAAAGAGGGTGATTAGGGTGCATACCTTTGTAGAACTCCAAGGGAAGTATGCACAGAGAGAGAGGGCTACCATTCGGAGATGGTGCCTGTTTAAGCACAGTTAAGAAAAGACGCGATCACAGCTGGAAACACATGATTCTATCAGGATCTCGAGATCGGCTTTGGATAATCTGATTTTCAGATAATTCATTTTTGGATAATCGAGGCTCCTCTGTCCATGAAAATCCTGTCCCTCAGAATCCTCTCCAACATTTTACCCATGTTTTTCTCTTACCACTTCGTTTAAATAATTAACCACCTTCCAGTCTTCATTGATAATACAAATATCTCAGCAAGGGCCCAGCAATCACTTCCCTACATTCCCACAAAGCTCTGGGATATACATGATCAGTTCACGAGGAGTTATCCACCTTGGGATATTTTAAGCTGTCCAGCACTACCTCCTCTGTAATTAATTTAGATTAGATTGGATTCCCTATGGATTGGAAACAGGCCCTTCGGCCCTTGCAATTGTCAAGATATCACTATTTATTTCTCCAAATTCTCAAGCTACTATATCCTTCTCCACAGGAAATACTGATGTGGAACACTCGCTCAGTGTCTCACTCATCTCCTACAGTTCCACACATATCTGCTCGAGCTACTGTTTTGTCCTTAATGTATTTGTAGAATCTCTTTGGATTTTCATTGACCTTATTTACCAAAGTACCGTAGTGCACAAAGCTGCTCTGGGGGTAAAAAAGAGAGGAAGGCTGGTAGGCAGCTTCAAAAGGTGGTAAGGTGAGTGATTCAATAGCTTGACGGATAGACAGTAGCAGCCGAAATCATGAGTCATATATGGTCTGTTGCCTCTCAGGTGTATGGGTTCAGAATATAAGAGAATATAAGAGAACAGCTGGATAAACACTGGAAAGAGAGGGTGAAAACCATCAATAAAGTCGGTCGCTGGAAAAAGCACAGCTGGTTAAGCAATGTCAGAAGAGCAGGAGAGTCAAAATTTTGAGGCAACATCCTTCATCAGGACTGGGTAGGAGGAAGGGGGCAGCAAAATAAATAGAGGGAGGGGATGGAGCTGGGGGAAGATGGGTGGCATGGTGCCAGGTGGATGCAGGAGGAGATGATTGTGAGTAGTCAGTGGAAAAGGTGGAGTAGGCAGCTGGGAAGGAGGATGAACAGATGAGGTTGGGTCAAGGAGGCAGGAGGAGAGCGAAGGCTGGATCTGGGATGAGGTGGGGGGGGGGGGGGGGTGGAGAGATTTGGAAGCTCGATAATTCTATGTTGAGGCCTTATGGCTGTAAGCTCCCACGGTGGAAGATGAGTTGCTCTGCCTCCAGTTTGCGTGTAGCCTTATTTTGACAGTGGAGGAGGCCCAGGATGGGCATGTCTTTAGGAGAATTGGAGGGTGAGATGAAATGACTGGCAACCAGAGGTAGGATTGATCGGAGTGTACGGACCAAAGATGTTCCCTGAATTAGTACCCAACTTTGCACTTGGTCTCCCTGACGTAGAGGAGACCACATGAGGAGCAACAATGCAATAAATTAGGAAATACAGGTGAATCTCTGCCAGACCTTAAATAATTCCCTGGGGTTTTGGACGGAGGTAACAGGGGAGGTGTGAGGGCAGGTATTCTACGACTGCAGCAAAATGTGACAGATGTGAGAATCATGTTGGATGGAAGTGTGGAACTGACGAGGGAGTTGCGGAGTGAGCGATCCCTACGGCAAACAGATAGGGGTGGGGAAGGAAATATCATTCTGGTTGTACGGTCAGACTGCAGGTGGTGAAAATAGCAGAGGATGATGTGTTGGATTTGGCGATTAGTGGGGTGGCATATGAGGACTAGGGGACTCTATCCTTGTTGTGGTTGTGGAGAAGAGGGGTTTGAGAGTAGAGGTATGGAAAATGGAAGAGATCCAGTTGAAGACATTGTGGATCACTGGGGTAGGATAATATACATTCCTTAAAGTAGGAAGACATGTGAAATATCCTGGAAAAGAATAGCTCATCCTGGGACCAGATACAGCAGAGGAATTGAGAGCATGTGAATGCATTTTTGGAAGGAAAAGGGCTGGGAGGAGGTGTAGTCGAGGTAGCTGTGGGAGTTAGTGGATTTGAATGCTAAGCTGGTTGCCAGAGGTGAAGGCTGAGAGGTCCCAGAAGGAGATTGAGGTGTCAGAGATCGTCAGGATGAATTTGACGACAAGGATAAAGGGTATGGGTGATGTTTGAGCTCCTTGTGGGAACATGAGGCTGCGCCAACACAGTCATCAATGCAGTTAAGCAAAAGGTGGGGAATGGTGCCGGTGTAGCTGCAGAAGTGGGATTGTTCCACATATCTACCTCTGCCAAGGATGCCCAACTTGAAGAGGTTTCCCTCCTCACTCTACAAAGATCTCAGTAGGTCCCTCTCCCTGGTCATGCCCGCCACTCTGAAGCCCTTCAATCACTTTGTAAGAATAAATATACCTCCCAGACCTCCTTGACCACTCTAAACCATACACCCAAACTCCTCCTGAATCCTCTAGATGCCATTAACCACACCGTCACTCCAGCCACCCCACTGCCACAAACCATGCCTTACTCCTACAGATGCCGTTGACAATGTCACATCTGCGAACCCCACCTCCGCTGATCCTACCAACCCCAATGCCCCTGCAGAGACTAACCACCGCTTTCACCTCTGACACCGACCACGTCACTTCTGCAAATGTCAATCCTGGTGTCATTCTGACACCGCCTTGCAGACTCCACTGACCAAGCCACCCAACGAATGCCGCAAAACACGCCACTTCCACCTATGCTGTTGACCACGCCACTTTCCATGGAATCTGCCAACTGTGCTGCTTCTGCTGTTATCACCACCCATCACACAGCCATTCCTATTCCACAGAACCAATCTCTACCCCAACTTCAAACTCCAGTTCAACAGTAGTCGCCAGTCCCAAGCCTTGCAACGTCTTTAACATTCCCTGAGATTTCTCTCTCACTGAGGACGTACGGTCAGTCCTCAGCAAACAACTCTTCTTCATTTTACTATGCCTACATGTCAACAAATTTCAAGATACCAAACTCTTTTTCTGGCAACTCCACCTCTATGCCTCCTTCTTTGAACGTCATTGCCACCCAATCTCCAAAATCCCCTTCTACCGCATCCAAGCACCATCTTCCTGGACACCTCATCCTGGCCTCCCACCCTTCGTGTGTCACATCATCAATAGCTTCAATCTCTCCACCCTCTCACTCACTCCAACCTCTCTCCCTCTCAATGCGCAGGCCCTGCTCCCTCCACTCCAACTCTAATATCCAACCACCTGAAAATGGAGTTGTGGTAGTAGTTTGGCACTTCTGCCTTAACGTCGCTGAGGCCAGACGTCAACTCGTTGACACTTCCTCATATTGGCCCCTCGATCATAACCCTGTTTTTCATCACCACTCATTTCCCATACCATTGACAGCCTCATCGATTCAGGAAATCTACCATCCACAGCCTCCAATCGTATAGTTCCCTGCACCGCTCGTCTCTATCTCCTCATCAAAATCCATAAACTTGATTGCCCCAGTCAAAGGATGGTCTCTGCCCCACTGAACTCTTCTCCTTTTACCTTGAAAGTGTTCTGTCCCCCTTGGTCCAGATGCCGACCAACACTCTACCCCCCCATATGTTCAGGACACCACTTATGCCCTCCATCTACTCCAACACGTTCAATTCCCTGGCCCCCAACACATCACCTTCATTGTGGATATCCAGTCTCTCTACATTTTTATCCCCCTCTCCTGCAGACCCAACCAGATCTATCCACTGATACTCTTGGAACTGATCACCACTATTACTAATTTTTCTTTTGAATACTTCCAATTCCTACAAAACAGACGGATAGTAATCGATACCTGCCTCGGGTCCGAGCTACCCCTGCCTCTTTGTAGGATGTGTGGAACAGTCCCTCCTCCACAGCTACACAGGTACCATCCCTCAAGGTATGATGTGGACATGGAAGGGAAGAAAATCCTGTCATGCATGAAGGAAACTTTCTGAAATAGTCTATTTAAGTTGAATTTAGTGCCCTAAAAGTTGAACGTGAGCAGATTGACCGAAAATGCATTTTGGTATAGAAAGCAGTGGATGAAAAATAGGAGACATTCAAATGGGAGATGAACAGTTGCAAGCTAGGTACATATTCATGAGAAATAAAGACATAGTATCCAAAGCTAGAAAAACTTGAATAACTAAGGACACTGATGAGAAATTAAGGAAGAAAAAGGAAGCATGTGATGCAAACTGAAATAGTAATAGCAAAAGAAATCAGGGACAATAGTTCAAGTGCAGGTGAGGTACAAAGACTGGAGGACGAAAGGCTGAGAGGAAGCATGATACAGGAGATGGATGGCAGGAGAAAGGGTGGCAAGCTGTGTTAAAACAAACAGCAAAAGGTTCTTCAAACATATTAGTAAAAGATTAGTGAAGGATACAGTGAGGCCTAAAAGATACAAACCGCGGAATGGCAAACTGCTAACTGAAGCAAAGGTACTGTTCAGGCACTAAATAAGTGCTTTGCTTCTGTCTATACCATATTGGAAAATAATGGTAAGGGTCCTGTTGAAATTGTGGGTTTTGAGCAACTGAGCAGTATAATGATAGAGAAAGTAGAGGCACTAAAAAATCTCAGGTAGAGATGTGACCAGTGCTGTCTTAAGTACATCCTAAATAGCTGAAACAGGTAAGAGAGAAATCCGAGAGATGGTAACAGAAACTTTCCAGTTTCCTGTGAACACACGATTAGTCCCAAGGTAATAAATTTGACGTCAATGCTTATAAAAGAGACAAAAGATAATCCAGGACATTCTAGACCTGTCAACTTGACATGAATACTGTGTAAACCGATAGAAGCCATCACACAGTACAGGGTAAATATGCACAGAAAAATAAGTTAAAACTGGACAGTCAACCAGGTTGGTTCAAGGGAAGTTCAAGTCTGAAATTTAATTGAGTTCTTTGACGATAGGAAAGAAGCAGTAGATGAGGGTAGTGAACTTTCAGAAAACAATTGATACAGTGCCACATGGCAGGTTGGTGAGCAAATTAGAAATGCTTGCGATTGATAGGTCCTGGGCAATGAGTTGGCTAAAATATGGGAAATAGAGTGTAACTACAGAAGTGGTATTTATTCCGACATGAGGTAAACCACTCTGCAATTTAAACCCGACCAGCAAAAAAGCACATCTCGATCCATAATCCGTTACATTTGGAGAGGCAAAGAACTATCCCAGAGGTCAATATTTAAAGTAAAAATCAACAATTTTATTTTTTAACACCAAAAGAAAACATTAAACAACTATTTACAACTCCTTTCTCTTAAACCTATCTTTTACCTCCCACTCTACAACACTGGTCTGTTAAAAAACCCAATTAAGATATTTTAAAAAATCAAATTTCAAAACCAGCCTGCTGTCGAATCTTCCCGTTGTACCTTCCTCTGCAGATTTTCCTATGTCGTCTTTTCTTCACTATTCTGCTTCACAGGTATTTCATATGAACAAATACCTTTCAGATAGCTATTCGGTTAATGATCTATGTTGTTGGTTTCTTAGCAGTTCTCCCCCTATCTGTTCAAAATGATCGGTTTTATATCCCAAAACATTGGATCATTTCATTGGTTTGATGTTATCCCAAACAGTAATATTTAAATTTGTTTGGATTTTGGTATCTGGGGCATAATTTAAACTGATTTACAGAATTTGAATTCGTTTTTGTTCCATGACCACACAACTCCTACCATTGGCTTCGACCAAGTGTTATATTTGAAGTTGCTCAGGGCACTATGTGCTTTCAGTCAGTCCTTGCTAGCTTCCTCTCTCTTAAGGATATAGTTCTCCTCTACTCCTTCATGACACATTTCACAGACTGGTGAGGCATTGAAGGTGGTGAGCCCTTCTTAGCACTTGCTTTTTCTGATTTATATAAATGATTGAGTTGGGTTTTGAGGGCAAAATCTGGACATTTTGATATTATATGAAGCCAAATAAAATAATGAATTATGACGATGTTGCTGAGTGACTTAACAAGGTCATTGACAAGTTGGTAAAATTGGCTGGCACTTGGCAGATAAATTTCAACACAGAGAAATACAAGGTAATGCATTCTGGTCAAGTTAAAATGATGAGGAAATATTGGCTCAATTGTACAACTTTGGGACAGGAGTGTACAGGAGTGGAGAGACATCAGGGTTCACATGCATGTGTCTCTGAAGATGGCCAGCCAGGTTGAAACAGTTGTTAAGGTGTGTCACAGGATCCTTGGGTTTGTTAATGAAATGGGATTCGCTTTTTCCAAGTGGGCTAAACGCCAGCTCGCGGACACCTCCTCCTACTGGCCCCTTGACCATGACCCCACCTCCCACCACCAAACCATCACCTCCTAGACCATCCATAACCTCATCACCTCAGGGGATCTCCCATCCACCGCCTCCAACCTCATAGTCCCACAACCCCGCACCGCCCGTTTCTACCTCCTGCCCAAAATCCACAAACCTGACTGCCCCGGCCGACCCATTGTCTCAGCCTGCTCCTGCCCCACTGATCTCATGTCTGCATATGGTCCTGTCCCCCTTAGTCCAAGAACTCCCCACCTACGTTCGGGACACCACCCACACCCTCCACCTCCTCCATGATTTTCGCTTCCCTGGTCCCCAACGCCTTATCTTCACCATGGACATCCAGTCCCTGTACACCTCCTTCCTCCATCATGAAGGACTCAAAGCCCTCCGCTTCTTCCTTTCCCGCCGTACCAACCAGTACCCTTCCACTGACACCCTCCTTCGACTGACTGAACTGGTCCTCACCCTGAACAACTTCTCTTTCCAATCCTCCCACTTCCTCCAAACCAAAGAAGTTGCCATGGGCACCTGCATGGGTCCCAGCTAATCCTGTCTCTTCGTAGGGTATGTGGAACAGTCCATCTTCCGCAACTACACTGGCACCACGCCCCACCTTTTCCTCCGCTACATCGATGACTGTATCGGCGCTGCCTCATGCTCCCACAAGGAGGTTGAACAGTTCATCTAATTTACCAACACCTTCCACCTCGACCTCAAATTCACCTGGACCGTCTCAGACTCCTCCCTCCCCTTCCTAGTCCTTTCTATTTCTATCTCAGACGACCGAATCAACACGGACATTTACTATAAACTGACTGACTCCCACAGCTACCTAGACTACACCTCCTCCCACCCTGCCCCCTGTAAAAACGCCATCCCATTCTCAATTCCTTCGTCTCCGCCGCATCTGCTCCCAGGAGGACCAGTTCCAATACCGTACAGACCAGATGGCCTCCTTCTTCAAGGACTGCAGACTCCCCCCAGACGTGATCGACGATGCCCTCCACTGCATCTCCTCCACTTCCCGCTCCTCCGCCCTTGAGCCCCGCCCCTCCAACCACCACCAGGACAGAACCCCACTGGTTCTCACCTACTACCCCACCAACCTCCATATACAGTGTATCATCCGCCGTTATTTCCACCACCTCCAAACGGACCCCACCACCAGGGATCTATTTCCCTCCCCTCCCCTATCAGCGTTCCAAAAGGATCACTCCCTCCGTGACTCCCTTGTCAGGTCCACACCCCCCGCCAACCCAACCTCCACTCCCGGCACCTTCCCCTGCAACCGCAAGAAATGCAAAACTTGCGCCCACACCTTCCCCCTTACTTCCCTCCAAGGCCCCAAGGGATCCTTCCATATCCGCCACAAATTCACCTGCACCTCCACACGCATCATCTATTGCATCCGCTGCACCCGATGTTAAATGTGAACAAGTATGTGGATGTACCGACTGGGGAATTTGCAAAACTTGACCTACTCTTTGGAAGTAAGACAAGACAGGTGACTAAGGTGTCAGTGGATGGGGGTGGGGGGCAATTTGTGGCTAGTGACCGCACGTTCACAAGTTCTTAAATGGTGACGGAAAAAGTTAGACAGGACATAAAAGTTAAAGTACTAAATTTTTAGGAAGGCCAACTTTGACAGTATACGCAAGAAATGTCAAAACTTGGTTGAGGGCAGATGTTCGCAAGTAAAAAGGAAGGTTGGAAAATTGGAAGTTTTCAAACATGAGACGAGGAGAGTTCGGAGACAGTATGTTCCTATTAGGGTGAAAGGCAAGCCTGGAAAGTGTAGGAACTGCTTGATGGCCAGAGAAGCTGAGGTTTTAGACGTGAAAAAGAAGGAAGCATAAGGCAGGTATAGTCAGCAGAGATTGAGTGAATATTTGGAAGAATATAAAAGCAAAAGGAATATACTTAAAAGCAACATCAAGTACATGAGATGGCTTTGGCAAATAGGGTTCATGATAATCCAAAATGATTTTATGAATACACTAAGGACAAAAGGGTAACTAGGGAGAGATCAGTGCCCCTCAAAGGTCAACAAGTCAGCCAATGTCTGGAACAGCAGGAGATGGGGAGATACTAAATGAATATTTTGCATCAGTGTTTCCTGTGGTGATGGGCATGGAAGATAAAGAATGTTGGCAAATTGATGGTGACATCTTGAAAGATGTCCATATTACAGCGGTGGTGGAGTTGGATCTCTTGAAACACACAAAGGCAGATAAATCCCTGGGACCTGATCAGGTGTACGCTAGAACTATGGGAAGATAGGTAAGTAATTGGTGGGCCCTTGCTGAGATATTTGTTTCATTGATAGTCACAGGGGAGGTGCCAGGAGATTTAGGTTGACGAACATGGTGCCATTATATAAGAAAAGTGATAAGGATAGCCAGCGAGCTATAGATCGGTGAGCCTGGCATCAGTATCGGACAAATTGGTGGAGGTAATCCTGAGGAACAGGATTTACACGTATATAGAAAGCCCAAATCCCTCCAAACCCTTCCTATTCATATACCCATCCAAATGCATCTTAAATGTGGCAATTGTACCAGCCTCCACCACATCCTCTGGCAGATCATTCAATATACGTACCACTCTCTGTGTGAAAAAGTTACCCCTTAGGTCTCTTTTATATCTTTCCCAAATCATCCTAAATCTATGCCCTCTAGTTCTGGAATCCCCAATCCCAGGGAATAGACTTTGTCTATTTATCCTATCCATGCCCCTCCTAATTTTATAAACCTGCATGAGGTTGCCCTCAGCCTCCGATGCTCCAGGGAAAACAGCCCCAGCCTGTTCAGCGTCTCCCTGAAGCTCAAATCCTTCAACCCTGGTAACATCCTTGTTAATCTTTTCTGAACCCTTTCAAGTTTCACAACATCAGCAATGTACAAGCCAACCTTCAATCCAATAGATTGCATTTACACAGCCCACTGCCGCAGAAAGGTGGCAGACATCATCGAGGATCCATCACACCCCGATAATGATCTCCTACAACCTATTACATCAGCCAGGAGTTGCAGAAATCTGATCACATTCACCAGCAGGTTCAGGAACAGCTCCTTCCCAGCCCTTATGATGATGAATGGTCTCTCTCTAGCCTCATACAACTTTGCTCTCACCGAGAGCATGCACTGTGCAATGTAACCTGTATGCCTTTTTGTACGTCTTTGCGATCTGTACATCCTTGCTTATGATGGTGGAACTTTGGGTATTGTTGTAGAAGAGGGGACGGAGGCAGTGCAAAACATAAATCTTATATAATTAATGGCCGGGCACTTGAGTAGTGATGTAGTTCAGAAGGACATGGGGGTGCAGGACATAAATCATATATAATTAATGGTAGGGCCTTAGGCAGTATTGTAGAACAGGTGGACCAAGAGGTTGTAGGACACAATTCTTCTATAATGAATGGTAGGACTTGCGTAGTGTTGTAGAACACGTGGACTTAGGGAGTGTAGGATATAATTCTGATGTAATTAATGTTTAGTGCCTTGTGTAGTGTTGTAGAACAGAGGGAACTAGAGAGTGTAGGGTATAATTCCACTGTAAAGAAAAGTAGTGCTGTGTAGTGTTATAGAACACAGGGACCTAGAGTGTGTAGGCCATAATTCTTATGTAATTAATAGTGGAACTTTGGGTATTGTTGTGGAACTGAGGGCGGAGGTAGTGCAAAAGGTGAGTAAGGAAGTGGATGAGGGTAAAGCAGTAGATGTTGTGTATATGGATTTTAGTAAGGCGTTCGATAAGGTTCCCCATGGTAGGCTAATGCTAAAACTTCGGAGGTATGGCATTGAGGATACATTAGAGGTTTGGATTAGGAATTGGCTGGCTGGAAGGAGACAGAGGGTAGTAGTTGATGGATTATGTTCATCTTGGAGCGCAGTTACTAGCGGTGTACACAAGGATCTGTTTTGGGACCATTGCTTTTTGTTATCTTTATAAATGATCTAGAGGAAGGACTTGAAAGCTGGGTAAGCAAGTTTGCGGATGACACAAAAGTCGGTGGAGTTGTGGATAGTGAGGAAGGAAGTGGTAGGTTACAGCGGGATATAGATAAGTTGCAGAGCTGGGCGGAAATGTGGCAAATGGAATTCAATGTAGCTAAGTGCGAAGTCGTTCACTTTGGTAGGAATAACAAGATGATGGATTACTGGGCTAATGGTAGGCTACTTGGTAGTGTGGATGAGCAGAGGGATCTTGGTGTCTATGTACACAGATCTCTGAAAGTTGCCACCCAGGTAAATAGTGCTGTGAGGAAGGCATATGGTGTACTGGGCTTTATTGGCAGAGGAATTGAGTTCCGGAGTCCTGAGGTCATGTTGCAGTTGTATAAGACTCTGGTGAGGCCTCATCTGGAGTATTGTGTGCAGTTTTGGTCGCCATACTATAGGAAGGATGTGGAAGCTTTAGAATGAGTGCAGAGGAGGTTTACCAGGATGTTGCCTGGAATGGTAGGAAAATCTTATGAGGAAAGGCTGAGGCACTTGGGGCTGTTCTCATTGGAGAAGAGAAGGTTTAGGGGAGATCTGATCGAAGTGTATAAAATGATTAGGGGTTTAGATAGGGTAGATACTAAGAACCTTTTACCGCTAATGGAGTCAGGTGTTACTAGGGGACATAGCTTTAAATTAAGGGGTGGTAGGTATAGGACAGATGTTAGGGGTAGATTCTTCACACAGCGGGTTGTGAGTTCATGGAATGCCCTGCCTGTATCAGTGGTGAACTCTCCTTCTTTATGGTCATTTAAGCGGGCATTGGATAGGCATTTGGAAGTTATTGGGCTAGTATAGGTTAGGTAGGATTCGGTCGGCGCAACATCGAGGGCCGAAGGGCCTGTACCGCGCTGTATCCTTCTATGTTCTATGTTCTAAAACATTAATCTTATATAATTAATGTTCGGACACTTGAGTAGTGATGTAGTTTAGAACGACTTGGGGGAGCAGGATATAAACCATATATAATTAATGGGAGTTTCCTCCCACTGTCCAAAGATGTGCAGGTCAGGTGAATTGGCCATGCTAATTTGCCCGTAGTGTTAGGTAAAGGGGTAAAGGTAGGAGAATGGGTTGCACTTCGGTGGGTCGGTGCGGACTTTTTGGGCCGAAGGGCCTGTTTCCACACTGTAAGTAATCTAAATCTAAATCTGTAAGTAATCTAAATCTAAAACAGACCACATCACCAGGGATATATTTCCCTCCCCTCCCATATCAGTGTTCCGGAAAGACCACTCCCTCCGTGACTCCCTCGTCAGGTCCACACCCCCCATCAACCCAACCTCCACTCCCGGCACCTTCTCCTGCATCCGCAAGAAATGCAAAACTTGCGCCCACACCTTCCCCCTCACTTCCCTCCAAGGCCCCAAGGGATCCTTCCATATCCGTTACAAATTCACCTGCACCTCCACACACATCATTTACTGCATCTGCTGCACCCGATGTGGTCTCCTCTACATTGGGGAGACAGACCGTCTAATTGCGGAACGTTTCAGAGAACACCTCTGGGACACCTGCACCAGCCATCTCAACCGCCCTGTGGCTGAACACTTCAACTCCCCCTCCCACTCCACCAAGGACATACAGGTCCTTGCCTTTTCCATTACTAGACCATGGCAACACGACACCTGGAGGAAGAGCGCCTCATCTTCCACCTAGGAACCCTCCAACCTCCAGGAATGAATGCTGATTCCTCCAGCTTCCTCATTTCCCCTCCCCCCACCTTATCTCAGTCCCAACCCTCGGAATCAGCACCGCCTTCTTGACCTGCAATCTCATTCCCGACCTCTCTGCCCCACCCCCTCTCTGGCCTATCACCCTCACCTTAACCTCCTTCCACCTATCGCGTTCCCAATGCCCCTCCCCCAACTCCACCTCCCTACCTTTTATCTTAGCCTGCTTGGCACACCCTCCTCATTCCTGAAGATGGTCTTATGCCCGAAATGTCGATTCTCTTGTTCCTTGGATGCTGCCTGACCTGCTGCGCTTTTCCAGCAATACATTTTTCAACACTATGATCATCTCAGCGCAGGTCCTGTCCCATTGGCAAGGCAGAGCCAGCAGAGTGACCAGCCCAGTGGAATACAATCATGGAGTTGGTGGGAGGGTACCCTGGAAGTGGTCAGCATTGATGCCTCTCCCCACGAAGCCTCATGGCACCGGGTTAAACACAGACACAGAAACATTCTGCTTCTTATCAATTATCACATCCCTCGTATTTCTCTGTTAGAACACAACACTGAAGTTTGAAAGGACAGAGAATGGACTCTGTGTGGGAGGCTTCAGTGTCCATCAGCGAGACAGGCTCAGCAGCACCACCTGCTGACTGAGCTGGGACATTCGAAAAGGCATTGTCACCCATCTACCTGCCACACATTGTAAGGACACTGCATTATGTGGTGTGACACTGTCTCTGTGTGAAATGGGGCAGACTTCAAACAGACCTACCAACTTATAACGAAGTATCCATGAAGTTCAGTGGGCCATGTGCAGCCTCAGAATTATACCTTGCCCAGACAATCATAGTCTATCTGCCCAACATATCTGACTGAATGGGTTGAGTTATCAGGAGAGATTGGATAGCCTGGCATCTTTTTTACTCTGGGGTTGTCAGAGGATGAGGGAAGAAATTATAGAGGCTCATAAAATCATGAGGGGCATGGAAATGGTAAATAGCTAAGGTCTTCCCCAGGGTAACAGATTCCAGAACGAGAAGGCATGGGTTTCCAAGCGACCTGAGGGACAATTCCTTCATGCAAAGGGTGATGTATGTATGAAACAAAGATTTTTGGATGGATACATAAATAGGAAAGGTTTGGTGGGATATGGGTCAGTAGCAGGCGAGTTTGGGATTATGTTCGGATTGGACTGGATGCTTCCATTCTGTATGACCCTATATCGCTCCATTGTGGAAGCTGGTACAATTAAGATATTGAAAAGGCATCTGGGTGAGTACATGAATAGGAAGCCTTCAGAGTGGTTCAATAAATAGTACAACAGGACATACAGACAGCTGCTCTGAAAACCAATATATGAGGTTCCAACCTGGTGAAACTTAAAAACAGGATGACTTTTGTCTGTAACAATTGACAGACAGAGCTAAGCGATCACACATCCAATGAGATCCTGCTTTCTCCCCACTGATGCTGGCAGACCTGCTGGGTTTTGCCAGTAATTTCTCTTTTTGCATCACATCTTAGTTCTGAAAATCTATGCTCTGGCACATTTGGTCATAAAAGATAGTGGACAACTAAACCACTGGGTGAGAATGCTGTTCTTTAGCAACTAAACCCTCAGTTATGGGGAGAGTCCAGAACATCAGTGCAAAAGATAAAACTGAAGCATTTGCAACAATCTTCAACGAAAAATACATAGACGTTCATCCATTTCAGCTTCCTCCTGAGGTCCCCATGTTCACAGATCCCAGTCTCCGGCCATTTCAATTCACTCTCCCTGACATTACGGAATAATAGGAGCTACTGGATACTGAAAAGATTGTGGGTCCTGACAACTTAAATATCGAAAACTTGTCACCTGCCGAGCCAAAGTGTTCGGTTGCAGCAACAACACGTACATGGACCCAGGATGTGAACAATTACCCAGGCACATTTTACACAGAAAAATGAGGGCAAATCTGATGTTGTTAATTAATGTCTCATCTGTCCATTCTCTAACATGTAAATGGAAAGGAAGGTGTCATTAACAAGGCTATCAAGCAATACCTGGTCATCAATAACCTGCTTACTGATAGCAGTAAGGATGCCACTAGGGCCATTGATTACAGCCTTTGTTCAAAGAAGTTGAACTCCAGAGGAGTGGGGAGAGGAGCTCCCCTTAACATCAAGATACCATTTAACCAAGTGCAACATTAAGAGGCCAAGGGAAAAACACAGTTAACGAGAATCCAAAGAACATTCTTTGTTGGCTGCAGCAATAACTAGCAAAATGAAGACAATTATTATCGTTCATGTCAGCACTTCCACCTTCAGCACACCTCTACAAGATCTCCTGAGGAAACATCCTAGGTCTAACCATCTTCACCTGCTTTATCAAGGAACAGTCAGAGGCCCAGCAATGAGCAATGTTAGTGTTTTGAGCACAGCTGCTTTCCAAGCAGTTGATCTTCCTTCGATTCCTGGCCATTGCAAGTTTCCAATTTTAAATTGACCAGGATTGATGAGAATAGGGCAGTGTATGTTGTCTATATGGTGTTTAGTAAGGCCTTGACAAGGTCACGCATGGCAGGTTAGTCATGAATATTGGGTCACATGGCATACAGGGAGAGCAAACTAACTGGATTCAACACTAACTCAATGGTAGCAAGCAGAGGGTAATTGTTGAAGATCATTTATCGAACTGGTGGCCCGTGGCTAGTGGTGAGCTACAGGGATCAGTGCTGGGAACTTCGGTATTTATTTAAATAAATGATCTGAATGTAAATGCACAATGCATGCTTAATAAGTTTGCTGATGATACAAAAGTCAGAGATATCATTGGTAGCGAGGAAGGTTTTCAAAAATTACAGGGAAGTAGGCTGAGCATTGGCAAATACAATTCAATAACAATACGTGTGAGGTGTTGCTCTTTGGAAAGTCCAACCAAAGTAGGAGTTATTCCATAAATGCTAAGGTTCTGAGGAGAATTGTGGAACAGAGGGACCTAGGAGTACAAGTACATAGTCCTTGGAATGTAGTGCCACAAGTAGATAGGGTGGTAAAGTAGGCATTTAGCATGTTGGAGTACATCGGTCAAAGCAACGGGTATAGGAGTTGAGACCTTATGTTACTGCTATATAAGTCTTGGTGAGATCGCACTTGAAGTATTGTGCACAATTTTGGTCACCCTGTTATAGGAAAGATATAGTCAATGCAGAAAAAAATTTATGAAGGTGTTACAAGGGTTACTCAGCCTGAGTTATAGGGAGAGGTTAGCCAAGATGGGACTTTATTCCTTGGAATTTGGAGACCTTATTGATATGTATAAAATCATGTGGAGCAGACATAGGATGAGTGTTTATAACCTTTTTTCCCAGGGATGGAAAATTAAAAACTAGAGAGCATCTGTTGAATGTCAGAAAGGAAAGGTTTTGGAAGGACTTGAGGGGCCATTTCTTCACGCAGAGAGTGAATGGAATGAGTTGCCAGAGAAAGTGGTTGAGGGAGGTACAAGGAGAAAGTGAGGACTGCAGATGCTGGGGATCAGAGCTGAAAAATGCGTTGCTAGAAAAGCGCAGCAGGTCAGGCAGCATCTTAAGAAGGGCTTATGCCCGAAATGTCGATTCTCCTGCTCCCTGGATGCTGCCTGACCTGCTGCGCTTTTCCAGCAACACATTTTTCAAAGGGAGGTACAATAAAAACATTTAAAATTCATTTGAATACGTACAGGGATGGGAAGTGTTTCGAATGATATGGGCCAAATGCAGGCACTTGGAACATGGTGAGCATGGAGCAGTTTGGGCCAAAGGGCCCATGCTGTATACCTCTAAACCATTTCTATTAGTGTGCCCATTCTGATGCCTTTTACATGGTGTAATGTACTCAACTCCTCCACTTTCTCAGGCAGCTAGTTCCACAAATTCACCACTATCTGAGTGAAAAACTTGCCCCTCAGTTCCCTTTTAAATCCTTCCCCTCTCGCCTTAAATCTGTGCCCTCTAGTTTTGGACACCTCAACCTTGTGAAAGAGACCTTGGCTCTTCACCCTCTCCATGCACCTCATGGGTTTATACATCTATACAAAGCTCTCCCTCAGCCTCCGATGTTCGAGACAAAATTGTCTCCAACCAATTCAGCCTCTCCCCTGTCACTCAAACGTTCCAGCCCTGGGAACTTGCTGGTAAATCTTTTCTGAACACTTCAAGTTTCTTAATATCTTTCATGTAGAAGGGAGACCAGAATTGAACGTAGTATTCCAATTGGCCTTACCAATTACCTTTACAGTTGCAATGTGACATTCCAACTCTTATATTCAATGCAATGACCAATAAGGGCAAACATGCCAAATGCCTTCTTCACAGTCCTGTTTATCTGCAGCCAGACTTTCAAGGAAATGGGAATCTGAACTCCTAGATCTCTTTGTTTGGCATCACTCCCTCATGAACTTACATTAAATGTATAAGCCCTACCCTAATTTGCCTTACAAAAATGGAACACCTCACATCTAACTGAATTAAACCCCATCTGCCAATCATCAGCCCATTGGCCCATCTGTTCAAAATGCATTGGGCTCTAAGGCAACCTTATTCGCTGTCCAGTGCAACTGCAATATTGGTGTCATTTGTAAACATACTAACCATCCCTCTGATAATGACACAAAGGGGTTTACAGGAGCAGGAGTGCACAGGCATACATGGACCGATGGCATCAATGGACAGATATAGGTAATATCTTATTAAGAACACGATCTCCTGAATGTTGTTCATAGTGACAGACTGCAAAGGCAATTAGATGTTCTCATTAATATCTCATGAAGAACACTGTCTCCAGGACCTTGTTCATAGTAAGGGATTGCAAGAGCAATGAGATGTTCTTATTGACACCTCATGAAGAACTCTGTCTCCTGAATCAAGTTCACAGGGACAGAGACTGCGAGAGCAATGAGATGTTCTCATGGACATCTCATGAAGAACATGGCCTTCTGGACCTTGTACATTGTTCTCTCAGTCTCTGTTACTATGAAATGTTCTTTATGCGATTACAGATGCCGGAGGGATATAGCAGCAAGCATGTCAATGTTTTAGCCAAGGGCTGTGCCAGCCTTTCCCTGTCCTTCCCCCATCCCACTGGACCCAGACTTGGAATGAACACAGACACAAAGCTGCAGTTTCAAACACAAAGCAGCTACAACACAACTTCACACAAAACTTTTGCATAAATTAACACAAGTTCTGGGCAGAATTTAGTGCAATTTGTCCCAAAACTTAACACAAAATGTTTGAACAAATGAACACAGGTATATTCCACAAATGAACACAATATTACTACACACGAAGACACACAGGTAAAGTCAGCAATCTTAAGAACTTGAGGTATATTCAAATGATAATAAATGCATTATACAATTGAGCACACTGTATTTACCATTTCACACAAGATTCTTATACAAATAAAGTTTTTTTTAACAGAATTGAACAGACGTATGTTATAGAATTGAATGTAAAATGATGAAACAAATGTACTTCATTCCTCACAACCTGTCAGGGGATTTTCCAAGGCTGTTTGGCTTTTTCATCAATAGTTCATCTGTCAATGTCAGGAAGAAGTTGCTTGACACAAATTGTGTTGAAGATGTTTCTATCCAGGACAGTGTGATTTACTGCACTCACCAACAGCAATATCCCTCTCCAAGACTCTGTGAATATTACATACACACGGACACACACACACAGTCACTGTATGATTGCTCTCTGCTGGGGATTGTAAATGTTACACACTATCACCCCAAATTCCTACAGCATCTCCCCATTTAAATGGAGGTCTCTTTATCGATTCTTCCTGAAGAGCATTGTACTCTGCTGCTGCTGTCTATAGCCTGGAGGACCTCGATCAGGATAAGGCAGCTGAGATCCGGTGTGACAGAGAGACAGAGCTCTTCCACAAGGAACAGGACAGAACGTTGCAGGAAAACCTCCCAACACAGGACAGTTCCAGTTCCAATTGGAAAGAGCCCATTCCAGTGAGGAGCGCCATTGGGAAAAGGGAAGAAGCCTTGGAAAACAGTGACAAGCTAGAAAGGCAGTGTAGGGAGCTCCAAGCATCTGCATGTGTCCTGTCTGCCTTCAACACTGAGCAATGTACATCAGGCCCTGGTAGGAAGGGCCAGGACCAAATGCAATCCCTAGGGAACCAGGTCTCTGCCCAGAATGGGATAATGTGGGCCTTTGAGGTCCTACATCCCCTGGGAGAGAGCGAGAGGACCCACGCAGACACATCCACACCTGAAGCAGTTTGGTTCTGTCCAGGAGCATAAGAACTCTCCGCACCAAAAAAAGGGCAGGGAAAACCTCCCAAGACACTATAAACAAATGGATTGAAAGCGATTAAAATCGGGGAAAGAGGATCAATAGAGCAGCACAGAGATCTTGGAGGGTTATCGGAATTTACACAGATATGGAGGGGTGTCTGGACCAGAGGGTGTCACAGAGATAGTGAAGCACTTAAGCTCTGGTGCAACTGGCACATAGGACAGGGTGTCGAGGCTGGAGGAGATTACAGCTATTGGGAGGTGTTTAGAAGACTGAAGGAAGTTACTTGGAAAGTGAGGAGTGTCAGGGCTATAGGAGATTGCCGCGGTAGGGAAGGGTGTAAGAGCAAGAGGAGGTATTTAGGGGGCTGCAGGAAATTACAGAGATAAAGAGGGTGTAAGGGCTGGAGCTTGTTACAGTGATATGGAATGGTGTAGGGGCTGGATTAAGGTTACAGAGTCATGAAAGGTGTATGGGCTGGAGGAGGTTACAGAGATAGGAAGGGGCGTAGTGGCTGGAGGAGGTTTCAGAGATTGGGGACAGGGGTTGGGGGAGATTACAGAGATAGGGAGGTGTGTATGGGCTGGAGGAGGTTACAGGGATAGAAAGGGGTGTGGGAGCTGCAGGAGATTACAGCAAGTGGGAGGGGTGTAGGGGCAGGAGGGGGTTACTGAGATAGGGAGGACTGTAGGGGTTGGAGGAGGTTACAGAGATAGGCAGGGTTGAAGGGGCTGAGGGGTTGCAGACATAGGGAGGGGTATAGGGGTCGGAGGGGATTACAGAGATATGGAGGGGTGTAGGGGATGGAGGGGGTTACAGAGATAGGGAGGGGTCTGGGGCCTGGAGGTGGTTACAGAGATAGGGATGGGTGGAGGTGCTGGAGGAGTTTATAGAGATAGGGAGGGATGCAGGGCCTGGAGGAGGTTACTGAATTAAGGAGGAGTGTGGAGGCTGGAGGAGGTTACAGAGACGGGGCAGGGGCTTGGGGGTTACAGAGATAGTGAGGGGTTTAGTGGCTGGAGGAGGTTATAGAGGTATGGAGGGGTTTAGGTGCTGGAGAAAATTACAGAGATAGGGAAGGGTGTAGGGGCTGGGGAAGTTGCAGAGACGGGCAGGGGCTGGTGGAGATTACAGAGATAGGGAGGGCTAGAGGTTCTGGAGAAGGTTACACAGATAGGGAGGGTGTAGGGCTGGATGAGATGACAGAAATAGGGAAGGGTGTTTGGCTGGAGGTATTTGCCATGATAGGGCGTGGTGTAGATGCTGGAAGAGCTTACAGATATTGTGAGGGATGTAAGTGCTGGTGGAGATTACAGAGGATGGGAGGAGTGTAGGGGCTGGAAGTGGTTATTAAACTGCATCTTGGGTCTTGTTCCGGAGATAGGAATATCCTGTGTGTCATGGGAAGAGATACAAAACTACCTCTTTCAATTCATCCTTTTCCAATCTGGGGATATCATAGAGTTCTGAGAGGGAATCATCAAATCAGTTGTTCCCTTTGTATACCTTTATAAATGTTTCAATACTATTTCAAGCAAAATCAGTATCTTCCTCAAATTACTTCTGCAGCTTTCATCATGTCCTTTCAATCTGGTGCCTCTCGGACTCAGTCTCTCCGTGAGAGAGAACCTTATTCTCCTCTAATACAGCCCCAGCCTCATATCATTTAGTCGACTTCCCTCTGATCCTTCCTCAGCCAATTCTTCCTCAGGAAACCAGCTCCAACTCCTCTAAGCAATGATGCAAACTGAGCATGCTCGTCACCCTGGAGCTTTCCTGTAAACCTGTTTGACCTTGTCTCAACTGTCTCCACAATCCTTCCGACCGTATGGTTTCCACAACGGGAAACAGTGCTCCAGCTGAACATGAACTGGTGCATTATAAAAACACAGCAACATCCATTGATCTCGCAGTCTCTGTCACTGTGAACAAGAACCAGGAGACAGTGTTCTTGATGAGATGTTCTCTCAATCTGCCCTGCCAACATAGATGCCATAAGTCTATGTACACCCTGCTCCTGAAAACTCGTGTTTGATTTGGATGCCGAATTGTCTGTGCTTTTCCAGCACCACAATCTCAACAACTACATCCTTGTAAACATTTTTCTGAACCCTATCAAGTATCACAACATCTTTCCTGTAGCAGGGAGGCCAGAACTGAATGCATTATTGTAAAAGTGATGAGAGTTGTGGGCCGGGACGGGGGCTGAAAAATAAATACTAGGGGGTTGGTTTTGGGGGTAAAGGCAGCTGAGATGGCAGTAGGTAGATGAAGGTGGGGAGAAGCTGATAAGTTGGAGAGGAGTCTGTAGTAGATAGATGGGAAAGGTGATGGACAGGTCAAGAGGGCGGTGTTGAGTTGGAGGCTTGGGACTGAGATAACGTGGGGAGGAGGGGAAACGAGGCTACTGGTGGAATTCACATCACATGTGGTTGCAGGGTCCCAAGGCAGAATATGAGTTGTTTTTCCTCTAGGTGTCAGGTGGTAAGGTGGAGTGGGTATGTGAATATGAAGGATTTAGAAGGGTATGGGCCAAGTGCGGGCTAATGGGGCACCCATTTCAGAAAGATATTAAACTCATGTCTCACTTCAATCTCACAACCAAGTTTTAAGAATCACACAACACCAGGTTATAGTCCAGCAGGTTTATTTGAATGCACTAGTTTTTGGAGCATTGCTCCTTCATCAGGTAGTTGTATGACAACCAAATGTAACACCTCAAACTAATACACAAACAAAAACAGATAATGCTGGAGAAACTCAGCAAGCCTGGCAGCGTCTGTGGAGAGAGGAAGCAGCGTTATTTGATGTTCTGTGAAGTCAACAAGAGAACATAAGCATTGGGGCAGTGGAAGGTAATTCAGCCCCTCGAGCCTGCTCTGCTATTCAATACAGTTCTGGCTGACCACATTTCATTTTCAACTCCACTGTCGTGCCCGCTCTCTGTCACCCTCCAACCATTACCCTTCAAGCACTTGTCCATCTCCTCCTCAAATGTACTCAGTGTCCTGACATCCACTGCACTCTGGAGGAGTGAATTCCACAGATTCATGATCCTTTGGGAAGTAATTCCTCCTCATCTCTGTATTAAATCTGCCACCCCCTTATATACGAAACTATATCTTGTTCGAGATTGTCCCATGAAATAAAACCTCCTCTCTACCTCATCAAGCCTCTTTCGCAATCTGCAGACAGTGATGGGAAGTGGCAGTCAATAAAGTTATTTTACAGCAGTCTTTACTGTAGAAAATGCAACATCCACAGCACGACCCTCATCCAGCGTCTGTGTCCCACCTTGACAAAGCACTCAATTAGAATTGTTAGTCATGACCTTTTCTGGGCAAACCATATTTACTGTCTTGGAATATCTTACTTATCTCAAAGCGTATCTCTATCTTATCTTGTATCATGGCCTCTGTCAGTTTTCCCACTGTTGTTGACAACAAGCAGGTCTGTAGTTTTAGGTTACTCCTGACCCTTTTCTCAGACAGCAGTGTCACACTTGCCATCTTCTAGATCCCAGGACTAATCCTGCGTCAGAGAAACCTGGAACATTTCTGTCAACAACGTTACAGTTTTCTCCCTGAACTCTCTCTGCAACCTAGGATGGATCCTATTGTAGTTCACAGACTTCTCTACCTGGTGTGCTGTCTGCCTTGGAGTACATCTTCTTTATCACTCACTGTACTGCTTTAGATTCTCAACACTAACTCAGTAAAACCTAAAGTAATATATTCATTTTGTGCCTTTGCCAAAGGCTTAGCTTCATTGCACTGTTTATTCTGTTTGTTTCTTATGGACCCCATTCTATTCTTCAATCATCTTTTATGGTTAATGTATTATGACAACTGAAAGCTCATTGATCAACATTTCTTAATGGATTTATCCCAAAGACAGGAATCAGTTTGGGTAGACAGTGAGAATAAGAGTGAGGTCAATGATGTAACTGGATGGAGACTGACAATAAGATGGAAATCAGTTAGATATCCAGTTGAGCAGTGACAATGTGAATCAGGTCAGTGATGTTTCTGGATGGACAATGACAGAGGAAGCTCAGTAATGTATCTGGATCGATAGTGTCAGGAAGGTGTGTGAGGTCAGTGATATATCTGGACGGACAGTATCAGTAAAGTGGAGGTCAGTGATGTATCTGATGGACAGTGACAGTAAGAGGGAGGTCAGTGAAAATCTGGATCGACAGTAACTGTAAGGTCAGAGTGGTCAGTCGTGTACCTGGATGGATAGTGACAGTAAGTGGGAGGTCAGTGCTGTATCTGGATGAACAGTGACAGATCAGAGGCCAGTGATGTATCTGGACGATTAGTGATGTATCCAGATGGATAGTGACAGTTAGAGGGAGGTCAGTGACGTATCTGGACAGACATTGACAGTAAGGTCAGAGAGGTCAGTGATATATCTGGACAGAGAGTGACAGTAAGGTCAGAGAGGTCAGTGATATATCGGGATGGACAGAGACAGTAAGGTCAGAGATGTTAGTGAAGTACCTGTATGGACATTGATGGTAAGAGGGAGATCAGTGATGTATCTGGATGGACAGTTACTGTAAGGGGGAGGTCAGTGGTGTAACTGGATGGACCGTTACAGTAAGACGAATGTCAATGATGTATCTGGACAGACAGTTACAGTAAGGTCAGAGAGGTCAGTGATGTATCCGGGTGGACAGTGAGAGTCAGGGGCAGGTCAGTAATGTATCTGGTTGGACAGTGACGGTAAGGTCAGAGAGGTGAGTGACGAAGCTGGATGGATAATGATGGGCAGTGATGTATCTGAATGGACAGTGACAGTAAGAGGGAGGTCAGTGATGTATCTGGATGGACAGTGACAGTGAGAGGGAGGTCAGTGATGTATCTGGATGGACAGTGATAGTGAGAGGGAGGTCAGTGATGTATCTGAATGGACAGTGACAGTGAGAGGGAGGACAGTGGTGTATCTGGTTGGACAGTGACAGTGAGAGGGAGGTCAGTGATGTATCTGAATGGACAGTGACAGTGAGAGGGAGGACAGTGGTGTATCTGGATGGACAGTGACAGTGAGAGGGAGGTCAGTGATGTATCTGGATGGACAGTGACAGTGAGAGGGAGGTCAGTGATGTATCTGGATGGACAGTGACAGTGAGAGGGAGGTCAGTGATGTATCTGAGTGGACAGTGACAGTGAGAGGGAGGTCAGTGATGTATCTGGATGGACAGTGACAGTGAGAGGGAGGTCAGTGATGTATCTGGATGGACAGTGACAGTGAGAGGGAGGTCAGTGATGTATCTGGATGGACAGTGACAGTGAGAGGGAGGTCAGTGATGTATCTGGTTGGACAGTGACTGTAAGAGGGAGGTCAGTGATGTATCTGAATGGACAGTGACTGTGAGAGGGAGGTCAGTGATGTATCTGGATGGACAGTGACTGTAAGAGGGAGGTCAGTGATGTATCTGGATGGACAGTGACAGTGAGAGGGAGGTCAGTGATGTATCTGGATGGACAGTGACTGTGAGAGGGAGGTCAGTGATGTATCTGGATGGACAGTGACAGTAAGAGGGAGGTCAGTGATGTATCTGGATGGACAGTGACAGTGAGAGGGAGGTCAGTGATGTATCTGGTTGGACAGTGACTGTAAGAGGGAGGTCAGTGATGTATCTGGATGGACAGTGACAGTGTGAGGGAGGTCAGTGATGTATCTGGATGGACAGTGACAGTGTGAGGGAGGTCAGTGATGTATCTGAATGGACAGTGACAGTGAGAGGGAGGTCAGTGATGTATCTGGTTGGACAGTGACTGTAAGAGGGAGGTCAGTGATGTATCTGGATGGACAGTGACAGTGAGAGGGAGGTCAGTGATGTATCTGGATGGACAGTGACAGTGAGAGGGAGATCAGTGATGTATCTGGATGGACAGTGACTGTGAGAGGGAGGTCAGTGATGTATCTGGATGGACAGTGACTGTAAGAGGGAGGTCAGTGATGTATCTGGATGGAGTGTCAGTACGATGGAGGTCACTGATGTCTCCATTATTGGAAACCCCTCTTATTCACTGAGTTCCCTTCCCTCATGATAGGCAGTTTGTTCTCCTCCCTGAGTTCCTCATATGACTCCAGAGCTTGGGAAATAGGGATTTGGCAGTAAATGCTGAGCTCGGCAGCAATGTACACATTCAGTGTGTGAGAAGACTAACATTTCAATCAGTGAGTTTAATGTTCTTGTTTAAAAATGTGCATCTCCTACCCGAGAGTGCAGAAGGTACAGCTCTGAGGCATAGCTTCACACTTGGAGTAAACTGTCCTGATTCAGCTTCGGTTGAAATACTTTGAGACCTCGGGGAGTGGACAGTGGCATTGCCGGGAGATTCCAGATTCAATTTTTGTTATTTCTTTATGATATATGAGAAGCAACACTCCTTCATAATCTGGATTAACCATGTTATTGTAATTAGTTTGCTCATTGACAGAAATTTGAAAATACAACAACAAGGCTGAGTAATGCTGTCACCTTGATCTCCCCAAGGAGCTTCCACACAGTGTAAGGCAGCGTCTCTGAGAATGCATCAGCTCAGAGTTTCAAACAAGTAGCTTGTCAGCTGCCTGAAGGGACACCTCACCTCGCACAGAAAAATGCATCAACCAATTCAACACGTGGAGAAGGCGTTCTACACCATCCTCGCTTTTATTGGCATCCCTGGTAAGGCTTTATGACATTGAACTTGCTTTAAACTGCTGCTGATCTGCTCTCTGGTTTTATCTTTTGAACAATAATGTCTCCAGCCCACTGACTGGCCAGCCTTATCCATACACCGGTTTCGTGACATCAATTCACTGAGCAGCATTTTTGATGCAATTCTCCACTGACAGAGACTCCCAACGTCACTGCTGTAGCAGCATTCCCTGTTCTCACTGTTCTGTCATCTGTTCTGGTTTCATACAGTGTGAGGGTATGAGGAGAGATCAGGCAAGTTAGTTCTGAAGAAGGATTACATATATCGAAACTTTAATTCTGCTTAACCACAGATTCTACCAGGCCTACACAGTTTCTCCAACAATTTCTATTTTTTTACACAAATAAAGCCTGTTTTCTCTAGAATTTAGAAGTTAATGGGGGATCTGAACAAATATATTAACAAAACCAATTGGAAAACATAAACTATTCTCATTGGTGAGGGAGCATTGTTTGAGAATTCGGTTTACAGTGTTCCAGTTTGGGAAGCATTTTGACACACAAAGGGTGGTAACGTGTTGGAAATAATTTTCACAAATGGCAGTGGGTGCTTGATCAGTTTTGAATTTCAAATCTGCAATGGTACTTCTTTTCATAAAGCTCCATGTAACTATCGTCCCTCCTAGAAATTCTCTCCTCCTCATTGTCTCTGACCAGTGGATTCAAATCTTGACAGATTTCTCTCCTGATCCCTGTACTTCAAAATATTTGTCACGTGCAGATGTGTAGATTTACAGTGGGAATATCAGAACAGTCCTAACACTCAAACATTATCACGAAGGGCGCTGAACTTGTGACATATATATGGAGTAGTGCCGTTTTAGATCTTGCAAAGATTCCGATGACCTGCTTCCTGATCCTGCTCTGGCTCCCATCAGGATTTGGCCCAATGTTTGGAACCGGGGATGTCCTGATCCAAAAAAGAAGGGAGGAGTTTGGTTTGTTGACAGTCCATTCTCCAGTCCTGTTACTGAGCTGGAGGTGAGGTTACTGATGTGATTCTACACCTGCCAGAGTTGGAGGTGAGAACTGGAAGAATCTATTACACACATTCAGATAGTACCCGTGCAAACAGAACAAAATCACAGACTTCCCTCTGCTGTCCTAGAAGGGACCGTGACCTCACTCTCTGTCCCAACTCCGCAATCTCTGGAGTGATTGGGATGGATGACAATCTGGGGTGGGTGAGAAAATCGTAAACTTTAAACTCATTCAACGCTGACCACTTCCAATCTCACAGTGCAACTGTTTTTTTCTCTCTGGGAAAATCATATGTTACACTCTGGAACAGGCGGGGTAGATCTTGATCAGTAATTCAATGCATCTTTTCCCTTTTGTCTCCCACAGTTAATTTGCTGGTGATTATTGTCCTTTCTCGTGGGAGGTGCAGTGTTTCTCATTGTACTACTCGCTACTTGGTAATTATGGCAGCTGCCGATCTGATGGTCATCATCATTGAGGTCACTGTGAAGAAATTCCGCTCTTATTATTACCCGCGGTGTTTCCTGGACATCACACCTGTGTGCAGTGGTACTGGGGTCCTGTTACGTACAGCCAGGGACTGTTCTGTCTGGTTCACTGTCACTTTCTCCTTTGACAGATTTGTGATCATTTGTTGTCAGAAGCTGAGAACAAAATATTGCACTGAGAAAACTGCAACTGTGGTTTTAGCAACAATCTGCACCATGTTCTGTTTGAAAAACATCGCCTTCTATTTTCAATATGAGCCTCGGAGGATAATCAACAATGTGCCATTCTACTGTAGAACAAAGTCAAGCTACTTTACAGAGACTTGCTGGGTGGTATTGGATTGGTTGGATACTGTTTTGACCCCTTTACTGCCATTCGCTTTAATTCTGTTGCTGAATGCTCTGACAGTCAGACACATATTAGTGACCAGTCGAGTTCGAAAGAGGCTGAAGGGTGAGAGCAAAGGAGAGAATCACAGAGACCCAGAGATGGAGAGCAGAAGGAAGTCTATGATCTTGCTCTTCACTGTGTCTGGGAGCTTCATCCTCCTGTGGTTAATCTTTGTTGTAAATTTCTTACATTATGTCGTTCAAGGAATCAATCCTGTTGATAACTCAGGTTTTCTGTATAACTTCAGGAAAGTTGGTTACATGTTGCGGACTCTAAGTTGTTGCACAAACACATTTATTTATGCAGCAACTTTGCCTGGTTTCAGAGCAAAGATCAGTAATACAGTAAAATACCTGGTTACATGAATTCATTGTGTTGTGAATAAATAAAATTCCTCAGTGAACACCACAACAGGTGTCTCTTGTATTCAGACAATAAAATGATGTTTTAAAAGTATTCACTCATGGAAAGTGAACATTTCTAGTTGGGTCAGCATCTATTACCCCTCCCTAGTTGCCCACTGAGAAGCTGGTGGTGAGATGCCTTCTTGCACTGCTGAAGTCCAGAATGCCCTGAGAGAGGGTGTTCCAGGATTTTGACGCAGCAACAGTGAAAGAACAGTGATACATTTCAAACTCAGGATGATGAGGGGCTTGAAGAGCAACTTGCAGGCGGTGGTGTTCCCAGGTATCAGCTGCTCTTGCCCTCCCAGATGGGAGTGGTCATTGGTTTGGAAGGTGCTGTCTGAGGATCTTTGTTGAATTTCTGCAGTGCGTCTTGAAGATGATATGCACTGCAGCTACTGAGTGTTGGAGGCAGAGGAAGTGGATGTTTATGGATGTGATGTCAATCAAGTGGCTGCTTTGTCCTGGAGGGTGTCGAGCATCTTAAGTGATTGTTAGAGCTGCACCCATCCAGGTAAGTGGAGAGTATTCCCTCACACTCCTGATAGAGGATCCTTATCCCATTGCAGGGAGACAGTTGAGCTGGGACTCTAAGGATTTACAATTGTAGCACAATCCATAGGAATTATCCAGGGAAATGGAATCTCCTAATGGGTAATTCATTTCAGCTTGGAGCCCTCTGTAAGTCTCCATTGCAATCAAATCCTTCAGAGTGTGCTGATGAAATTAAACAGTATAGTTTACCAGAAAATGCTCCACTACATGGTCTCACCACTCAGTAACGATCCAAAAGACCCCATACTCATATCATAAATCGCACACGATGAGCTGCTTCGGTCTGAGAACAACCCACCAAACATTTATTTATGCAGCAACATTGTTGAGGGTCAGAGCGAAATTCAGAAACACAGTAAAATATCGAGTTTCATGAATTCCTTGCATTCTATATAAACGAAACTTGTGAATGATAATAAATGTGGAGCATGTTTTTTTTTAACATCAAGCTTACAAATTCCAATGGGCGGCTACACCATTGCAGCCCACAAACATGTATTTCCTGTCATGGAGTGAAGATTCAAACCCATGCAATAAATCTCTCTGCTACCCATTACTGTCCTCCCCCTGCCTCTACATGTGGTGCTGTGGAGGACTCATTCCCTCCATAATTCAGTCAGAGAGAGAGAGAAAGGGCGAGAGAGACAGCAGCAGCTCACAGCATAATCCAAACTGACAGCACCATGAACATACACACACACACACACACACGTGCGCGCACACAAGTCCCGTGTGGAGACGGTCGTAATTGGACTGAGGTCCCTCAGTGCGGAACATGCTCATGTGGAGAAATGTTATGCTCCTTGTGCAAAGTGGAATTTGTCTTTGAGCAGTATTTCTGATATTATATACATTACCTATTGAATTTCCATGCAAATGGTATCCAGATATCTTCAAGTGAGCCATTTCTTAGCCAGAAGAGTGTTTTCGTTTTGAAGCTTAACCTTGATTTGTAACAGGCTTTGATGTTGTCTCCAAAATAAATCCGATGCATGTGCAATGGGTGGGGAATCCAGCAGAGGGGGCATAGCATCATTTTAAAAACAAGAGGAGCAGATAGAATCTCTGAGCCGTTGCTCATCACTTCTTAATTTATTCACGTAATCTTGCATTCGGACAAAGTGATTCCCATTGCGGGCAGAGATGGAAACACAGAAATACATGCATACACACACATCAACACACGTATAGAGACATGCATCAACATGAGCATCAACATGTGATTTTTAGAAATGTCTTGGATGAGGAAGTGGAGGGGTGGGTTCGTGATTTTGGAAAAGGGGACAGTGTGGAGGGCTGTTGTAGGTTGAAATGGGACATTGAAAGGATGCAGAGCTGGGCTGAGAAATGGCAGATGGAGTTCAACCTGGAAGTGTGAAGACATTCATTTTGAAATGTCGACTTTGAATGCAGATTCCAAGGTTAAAGGCAGGATTCTTGGCATGTGGAGGAACAGAGGGATCTTGGGGTCCACATCCCAAAAATCCCTCCAAGTTGATTGTGTTGTTAAGAAGACATAGGATATGTTGGCTTTCATTAGCAAGGGGATTGAGTTTATGAGCTGCGAGGTTATGCTGCACGACGATAAAGTCCTGGTTAGTCCACAATTGGAATATTGTGTTCTGTTCTGGTCACTTCATCACAGGAAGCGTTAGAGAGTGTGCAGAGGAGACTTACCATGATGCTGCCTGGACTGGAGGTTGTGTCTTATTGAGAAAGGTTGAGTGAGCTAGCTACTTTTTCATTGATGTAAAGAAGGATGAGGCGTGACTTGTTAGAGGTGTGCAAGATTATTACAGACATCGAGAGAGCGAAAAGGCAGAGACCTCTTCCCGGGTTGGAACTGTCTATCATGAGGGGGCATAATTTTAAGGAGATTGGAGGAAGGTTTAGGGGAGATGTCAGAGGTAGTTCTTTCCACAGAGATTGGTGGGTGTGTCAAAAACACTGCCAGCAGGGGTAGCAGAGTCAGATACATTAGGGACATTTAAGTGACTCTTGAATAGACACATGGTTGACAGTAAAATGAAGGTATGTAGGTTAGTCTGATCTTAAAATAGGATAAAAGGTCAGCACAACATCAAGGGCCGTAGAGACTGTACTGTGTTTTACTGTCCTATGTTCTATTTTCTACTTTCTATTAACATTGTATCATCTTAAACACAAGAGGGACAGAGAGAGAGAGGAGTTGACCCCATTTCAATGGCTTAACCCCTAAAATAACAGAGATCCCATTGAACAGAGATACACACAAGCACAGATACAGACTATTAGATTAACACACAATAGACACACACATAACAAACAAACAAAAGAGACAGACACAGAGGAGCATCCAGATATGCAAACAAACATAAAAAGTTCAGTAATACACGCATTAATATTCACTTACAGACGCGCATGTACTGACAGCCACACAATGGTAATCACACACAGATACAGAATCAGAAACATTCATAGACAGACAGACACATACAGAGACAGAAACACACATAGGTACACACGGAGACACACAATCACGCACATGCAGACACACACTCACAAACACATACATGCACACACAGACACACGTATAGAAACACAAACGCATACAGACACACAGAAACACACACACACACGCATGCACACACAGATATTGCCGAGGATAGAACAAGAGAAGAGTTTAATAGAGTTCTTTGTTCCTATATCTAAATGAGAAGCTAATAGATTTTTAGGAATGTGTGCTTCATTGGAAATTGTTGTATAATTTTAGCAGGACAGCTATGCATTTAACACATTTGCGAAGAAAAAGAAAAGCTCTAGTTAGCAGAGCACGAGGCTGCCTTTGAAAGCATGAAGACAATTTGAATGAATGAACCAATGTTGGCCATGCCTGATTTTCCCAGAATTTACAGAATGACAGTTGATGCTGGTGACTTGGTGCTGTGTACTGTCTTGTTATAGGATGGTGAACCAGGAATAGAGAAACCCATAGGGTACTTCTCTGAGCAACAATGCCAGTCATTGGAAAACTACTCTCTGATAGAAAAAAAGGGCCTTTGGGAGTGCTGTTGGCTATTCAACGCTTTGAAGTCTATATCCAACAAAAACAATGAAATGCTTAGTTTCACTGATCATAATCCATTAGCTTTTATTGAAAAATTGCAAATAAAGAATGTAACTTTATTCCGATGGAGAATTTTGTTGCAACCACTGAACGTAAAGATTGTGAACATCACTGGGACACGTAATGTAATTACTGATGTATTGTCCAAGTGTTAAATATTGGAATAAGGGAAAGGTTTAAGGAATGCTCAAATTCTATAACATTGTAAGAGTAGAGAAAGTATAAGTAGAGACATAAAGTCGCAGAGATGCACTGCATGGAAACAGACACTTTAGTCCAATCCGTCCATGCCGACCAGATATCTCAATCCCATATAGTCCCACCTGCCCGCCCATATCCCTCCAAACCCTTCCTATTCATCTACCCATCCAAATGCCTCTTAAATGTTGCAATTGTACCAGCCTCCACCACTTCATATGGCAGCTCATTCCATACCCGTACCACCCTCTGTGTGAAAAAATTGCCCCTTAGGGCTCTTTTATATCTTTCCCCTCTCACATTAAACCTATGCCCTCTAGTTCAGGGCTCCTTGATCCCAGGGAAAAGACTTTGCCTTTTTACCCTTTTCATGCCCCTCATAATTTTGTAAACCTCTATAAGGTCACACCTGAGCCTCCGACGCTCCAGGGAAAGCAAACCCAGCCTGTTCAGCCTCTCCCTGTAGCTCAAATCCTCCAATTCTGGCAACATCCTTGTAAAACTTTTCTGAACCCTTTCAAGTTTCACAACATCTTTCCAATAGGAAGGAGACCAGAATTGCACGCAATATTACAATAGTGGCCTAACCAATGTCCTGAACAGCCACAACATGGCCTCCCAACTCCTGTACTCAATACTCTGACCAATGAATGAAAGCATACCAAACGCCTTCTTCACTACCCTATCTGCCTGGGACTCCAATTTCAAGGAGCTATGGACCTGCACTCCAAGGTCTCTTTGTTCAGCAACACTCCCTAGGACCTTACCATTAAGTGTATAAGTCCTGCTAAGATTTGCTTTCTCAAAATGCAGCACCTCGCATTTACCTGAATTAGACTCCATCTGCCACTTCTCAGCCCATTGGCCCATCTGGTCCAGATCCTGTTGTAATCTGAGGTAACCCTGTTCGTTGTCCACTACACCTCCAATTTTGGTGTCATCTGCAAACTTACTAACTGTACCTCTTATGCTCGCATCCAAATCATTTATGTAAATGACAAAAAGTAGAGGAACCAGCACCGATCCTTGTGCAACTCTACTGGTCATAGGCCTGAGTCTGGAAAACAACCCTTTACCACCACCCTCTGTCTTCTAGCTTTGAGCCAGTTCCGTATCCAAATGGCTAGTTCTCCCTGTATTCCGTGAGATCTAACCTGGCTAATCAGTCTCCCATGGGGAACCTTGTCGAACGCCTTACTGAAGTCCATATAGATCACATCTTCCCACATCAATCCTCTTTGTTACTTCTTCAAAGCACTCAATCAAGTTTGTGAGACATGATTTCCTACGCACAAAGCCATGTTGACTATCCCTAATCAGTCGTTGCCTTTCCAAATACGTGTTCATCCTGTCCCTCAGGATCCTGGATTGCAGTCTTGTGTTTTATATTTTTGTGCATCATGTATTTTGTAAGGAAATACGTTTTTGAAATTGCATTTCACATTTATAAGGTCAGAGGCATATGAAGGTCATCTTTGAAAAATGCAACTGGAGTTTAACTGTGGCTTGAAAATGAGAAAAAAAATGAGCTACTTTCAAAACAGAGGATTAGTGGAGGATTGCTGCATGATTTGAAAGTAATTAGCTGATGTTGAGAGTGACCCAATGATTGAAGTGTAGTTGTTGATGAACTGAGTTATTTACAAATGGAGTTTCGATTTGTAGCATGTAGCTGATTGGTTTATGAACATGTGACCGATTGTCAATGAGAAAGGCCTTCAGCCTGCCAACAGGTTCTCAAGCGGCTGAACAGCTTGGGGCTATGAACCAGATACAGAAAAGCCTTCAGACCTCCACCTGCTCAAGGTCTCTCACTGTTCTCTGCAGTAAAAGCTTCTTTAAGGCTGAAGAAATCTGGTTTATTGCCCTTGCATCAGTTCCTCTGAGCTGTGCCTTTTAATGAGTATGTTAGAGACCACTTATAAGTATGACCCAGTCCATGTGTCTTGTGTAAATCACTGAGAGCCCCCAGAGAATGAAGACGGGGAAGCTGCATTCTGAACAGCACAAGAACCTATACAATCATCTCATCTTTCATGTGAAGAGGAACCACAGAGCATCCTTCTCTGTCTTTCCTGTGATCTATTACAGGGGAACATAGGAATGTGGGACACAATTCTGTTATAATTAATTTTAGTGCCTTGGGCAGTGTTGTAGAACAGATGGACCTAGGAGGTTGTGGACATGATTCTAATATAATTAATGGTATGGCCTTGGGTAATGTTATCGAAAAGTGTGACATTGGTGTGCAGGACATAATTCTTAGAATATTAATTGTCAGGCCGTGGCTAGTGTTGTAGAACAGTGGGACCGTGGGGGGTGTAGGACATAATTCGTATGTAATTAATAGCAGGGATTTGGGTGGTGTTATAGAACACATGGACCTCGGGGTGAAGGACCTAATTCTGACATAATTAATAGTAGGACCTTGGGTAGTGTTGTAGAACAGAGGGACCTAGAAGGTTAAGGACATAATTTAATATAAATAATGGAAGGACCTTGGGTAGTGTTGCCGAGCAGTGGGAACTAGCGGAGGAGTACATAATGCTTACATAATTAATGATTGGGCCTTGGGTAGTGTTGGAGAACAGAGGGACCTGGGGAGTGTAGTACCTAATTCTTCCAGAATGAATGATAGGGCCTTGGATAATGTTGTAGAACAGAGGGACCTCGTGGTTGTGGGACATAATTCTTATATAATTTTGATTAGGGCCTTGGGTAGTGTTATTGAACAGGTGAATCAAGGGGATGTAGCACATATTTGTTATATAATTAATGGTAATGTTGAACGCATGTGCAGGACACTGGAACCTAGGAGTGTAGGACATAATTTTTATATAATCAATGGTATGGCCTTTGGTAATGTTGTCGGAAAGGGGATCGAGGGAGCGTAGAACATAATTCTCATATAATTAATGGCTGGTCCTCGAGTAGTGCTGTAGTTTAGAGGGACCTAGGGGTTGTAGGACATAAATCATATGTAATTAATGGTCGGGGATTTGGTAGTCTTGTTGAAAAAAGAGATCTAGGTGCTGTAGGACATAATTCTTACATAATCAATATTGCGGCCTTGGTTAGTGTTGCAGATCCCAGGGACCGAGGGGTTTCAGGACATAATTCTTATAGAATTAATGATAGGACCCTGGGTAGTGTTGCAAAACACAGGGACCAAGTGGGCATATTTCATATTTGTTATATAATTTTAGGTAGGGCATTGGGCAGTGTTGAAGAGCAGGGAAACTGAGGGGTTGCAGGACAAAATTCCTATCTAAGTAATGGTTCAGACCTTGGTATGTATTGCAGAACACAAGGATTTTGGGGGTGTAGGACATAATTCTTATATAAGTTATGGCAGGTCCATGGGTAGTGTTGTAGAGCAGGGGGGGGCTAGAAGTTTTAGAATATAACTCTTATAAAATTAATGGTAACAACCTGGGTAGTGTTGTAGAACCAGAGACCAAGGGGTGTAGGAGTTAATTCTCATCTAATTAATAATCGGGCCTAGGGTAGTGTTGTAGAAGAGGTAGTCCGAGGGGATGTAGTACATAATTCTTATATAATTAAGGGGAGGGCCTTAGGCCATATTGCAGATCAAAGGGACCATCGCAGTGTTGGACATAAGTCTCATATAATTAATGGTCGGGCCTTGGCTACTGTTACAGAACACACGCACATAGGGGTGTAGGACATAATTCTTACAAAACTAATGGTAGGGCCTTGGGTATTTTGTAGAACAGAGGGACCTAGTGGCTGTATGACATAGAGTCAAAGAGTCATAAAAATGTACATTATGGAAATAGACCCTTTGGTCCAACTTATCCATGCCAACCAGATATCCCAACCCAATCTAGTCCCACCTGCCAACACCCGGCCCATATCTCTCCAAACCCTTCCAATTCATATACCCATCCAAATGCCTCTTAAATGTCTCAATTGTACCAGCCTCCACCACATCCTCTTCTTCTATAATTAATGGTAGGTCCTTGGGTAGTATTGTAGATCAGAGGGTCCTAGGGGGTGTAGGATATAATTCCACTGTAAATAAAGGTAGTGCTGGGATAGTTTATAGAACAGCGGATCCTAGAGAGTGTAGGCCAGAATTCTTATGTAATTAATGGTGGGATTTGGGTATTGTTGCAGAAGAGGGGACGGAGGCAGTGCAAAACATATATCTTATATAATTAATGGCCAGGCACTTGAGTAGTGATGTTGTTCAGAAGGACATGGGGGTGCAGGATACAAACCATTTATAATTAATGGAAGGGTTTAAGTAGTGTTGTAGAACAGGTGGACCGATGGGTTGTAGGGCATCATTCTTCTATAATGAATGGTGGGGCTTGCGTAGTGTTGTAGAACACATGGACTTAGGGAGTGTAGGATATAATTCTGTTTTAATTAATGGTTAGTGCATTTGGTAATGTTCTAAAACAGAGGGACTTAGGACAGGTAGGATATAATTCCACTGTAAATAAAGGTAGTGCTGGGATAGTGTTATAGAACACAGGGACCTAGAATGTGTAGGCCATAATTCTTATATAATTAATGATGGGACTTTGGGTATTGTTGTAGAACAGGGGATGGCGGCAGTGCAAAACATAAATCTTATATTATTAATGGTCGGGTTTGTGAGCAGTGATGTAGTTCAGAAGGACATGGGAGTGCAAGTCATAAATCATTTAAAATTAATAGTCGGGCCTTAGGTAGTGTTGTAGAACAAGTGGACTGAGGAGTTGTTGGACATAATTCTTGTCTAATTAATGGTTGGGCTTGCATAGCATTGTAGAACATGTGGACCTAGGCTTTGTAGGATATAATTCTGATGTAATTAGTGATTGGGCCTTGGGTAGTGTTGGAGAACAGAGGGACCTGGGGAGTGTAGTACCTAATTCTTCCAGAATGAATGATAGGGCCTTGGATAATGTTGTAGAACAAGAGGGACCTCGTGGTTGTGGAACATAATTCTTATATAATTTTGATTAGGGCCTTGGGTAGTGTTATTGAACAGGTGAATCAAGGGGATGTAGCACATATTTGTTATATAATTAATGGTAATGTTGAACGCATGTGCAGGACACTGGAACCTAGGAGTGTAGGACATAATTTTTATATAATCAATGGTATGGCCTTTGGTAATGTTGTCGGAAAGGGGATCGAGGGAGCGTAGAACATAATTCTCATATAATTAATGGCTGGTCCTCGAGTAGTGCTGTAGTTTAGAGGGACCTAGGGGTTGTAGGACATAAATCATATGTAATTAATGGTCGGGGATTTGGTAGTCTTGTTGAAAAAAGAGATCTAGGTGCTGTAGGACATAATTCTTACATAATCAATATTGCGGCCTTGGTTAGTGTTGCAGATCCCAGGGACCGAGGGGTTTCAGGACATAATTCTTATAGAATTAATGATAGGACCCTGGGTAGTGTTGCAAAACACAGGGACCAAGTGGGCATATTTCATATTTGTTATATAATTTTAGGTAGGGCATTGGGCAGTGTTGAAGAGCAGGGAAACTGAGGGGTTGCAGGACAAAATTCCTATCTAAGTAATGGTTCAGACCTTGGTATGTATTGCAGAACACAAGGATTTTGGGGGTGTAGGACATAATTCTTATATAAGTTATGGCAGGTCCATGGGTAGTGTTGTAGAGCAGGGGGGGCTAGAAGTTTTAGAATATAACTCTTATAAAATTAATGGTAACAACCTGGGTAGTATTGTAGAACCAGAGACCAAGGGGTGTAGGAGTTAATTCTCATCTAATTAATAATCGGGCCTAGGGTAGTGTTGTAGAAGAGATAGTCCGAGGGGATGTAGTACATAATTCTTATATAATTAAGGGGAGGGCCTTAGGCCATATTGCAGATCAAAGGGACCATCGCAGTGTTGGACATAAGTCTCATATAATTAATGGTCGGGCCTTGGCTACTGTTACAGAACACACGCACATAGGGGTGTAGGACATAATTCTTACAAAACTAATGGTAGGGCCTTGGGTATTTTGTAGAACAGAGGGACCTAGTGGCTGTATGACATAGAGTCAAAGAGTCATAAAAATGTACATTATGGAAATAGACCCTTTGGTCCAACTTATCCATGCCAACCAGATATCCCAACCCAATCTAGTCCCACCTGCCAACACCCGGCCCATATCTCTCCAAACCCTTCCAATTCATATACCCATCCAAATGCCTCTTAAATGTCTCAATTGTACCAGCCTCCACCACATCCTCTTCTTCTATAATTAATGGTAGGTCCTTGGGTAGTATTGTAGATCAGAGGGTCCTAGGGGGTGTAGGATATAATTCCACTGTAAATAAAGGTAGTGCTGGGATAGTTTATAGAACAGCGGATCCTAGAGAGTGTAGGCCAGAATTCTTATGTAATTAATGGTGGGATTTGGGTATTGTTGCAGAAGAGGGGACGGAGGCAGTGCAAAACATATATCTTATATAATTAATGGCCAGGCACTTGAGTAGTGATGTTGTTCAGAAGGACATGGGGGTGCAGGATACAAACCATTTATAATTAATGGAAGGGTTTAAGTAGTGTTGTAGAACAGGTGGACCGAGGGGTTGTAGGGCATCATTCTTCTATAATGAATGGTGGGGCTTGCGTAGTGTTGTAGAACACATGGACTTAGGGAGTGTAGGATATAATTCTGTTTTAATTAATGGTTAGTGCATTTGGTAATGTTCTAAAACAGAGGGACTTAGGACAGGTAGGATATAATTCCACTGTAAATAAAGGTAGTGCTGGGATAGTGTTATAGAACACAGGGACCTAGAATGTGTAGGCCATAATTCTTATATAATTAATGATGGGACTTTGGGTATTGTTGTAGAACAGGGGATGGCGGCAGTGCAAAACATAAATCTTATATTATTAATGGTCGGGTTTGTGAGCAGTGATGTAGTTCAGAAGGACATGGGAGTGCAAGTCATAAATCATTTAAAATTAATAGTCGGGCCTTAGGTAGTGTTGTAGAACAAGTGGACTGAGGAGTTGTTGGACATAATTCTTGTCTAATTAATGGTTGGGCTTGCATAGCATTGTAGAACATGTGGACCTAGGCTTTGTAGGATATAATTCTGATGTAATTAGTGATTGGGCCTTGGGTAGTGTTGGAGAACAGAGGGACCTGGGGAGTGTAGTACCTAATTCTTCCAGAATGAATGATAGGGCCTTGGATAATGTTGTAGAACAAGAGGGACCTCATGGTTGTGGGACATAATTCTTATATAATTTTGATTAGGGCCTTGGGTAGTGTTATTGAACAGGTGAATCAAGGGGATGTAGCACATATTTGTTATATAATTAATGGTAATGTTGAACGCATGTGCAGGACACTGGAACCTAGGAGTTTAGGACATAATTTTTATATAATCAATGGTATGGCCTTTGGTAATGTTGTCGGAAAGGGGATCGAGGGAGCGTAGAACATAATTCTCATATAATTAATGGCTGGTCCTCGAGTAGTGCTGTAGTTTAGAGGGACCTAGGGGTTGTAGGACATAAATCATATGTAATTAATGGTCGGGGATTTGGTAGTCTTGTTGAAAAAAGAGATCTAGGTGCTGTAGGACATAATTCTTACATAATCAATATTGCGGCCTTGGTTAGTGTTGCAGATCCCAGGGACCGAGGGGTTTCAGGACATAATTCTTATAGAATTAATGATAGGACCCTGGGTAGTGTTGCAAAACACAGGGACCAAGTGGGCATATTTCATATTTGTTATATAATTTTAGGTAGGGCATTGGGCAGTGTTGAAGAGCAGGGAAACTGAGGGGTTGCAGGACAAAATTCCTATCTAAGTAATGGTTCAGACCTTGGTATGTATTGCAGAACACAAGGATTTTGGGGGTGTAGGACATAATTCTTATATAAGTTATGGCAGGTCCATGGGTAGTGTTGTAGAGCAGGGGGGCCTAGAAGTTTTAGAATATAACTCTTATATAATTAATGGTAACAACCTGGGTAGTGTTGTAGAACCAGAGACCAAGGGGTGTAGGAGTTAATTCTTATCTAATTAATAATCGGGCCTAGGGTAGTGTTGTAGAAGAGATAGTCCGAGGGGATGTAGTACATAATTCTTATATAATTAAGGGGAGGGCCTTAATTAAGGGCTGTACCACATAGAGTCAAAGAGTCATAAAAATGTACATTATGGAAATAGACCCTTTGGTCCAACTTATCCATGCCAACCAGATATCCCAACCCAATCTAGTCCCACCTGCCAACACCCGGCCCATATCTCTCCAAACCCTTCCAATTCATATACCCATCCAAATGCCTCTTAAATGTCTCAATTGTACCAGCCTCCACCACATCCTCTTCTTCTATAATTAATGGTAGGTCCTTGGGTAGTATTGTAGATCAGAGGGTCCTAGGGGGTGTAGGGTATAATTCCACTGTAAATAAAGGTAGTGCTGGGATAGTTTATAGAACAGCGGATCCTAGAGAGTGTAGGCCAGAATTCTTATGTAATTAATGGTGGGATTTGGGTATTGTTGTAGAAGAGGGGACGGAGGCAGTGCAAAACATATATCTTTCATAATTAATGGCCAGGCACTTGAGTAGTGATGTTGTTCAGAAGGACATGGGGGTGCAGGATACAAACCATTTATAATTAATGGAAGGGTTTAAGTAGTGTTGTAGAACAGGTGGACCGAGGGGTTGTAGGGCATCATTCTTCTATAATGAATGGTAGGGCTTGCGTAGTGTTGTAGAACACAAGGACTTAGGGAGTGTAGGATATAATTCTGTTTTAATTAATGGTTAGTGCATTTGGTAATGTTCTAAAACAGAGGGACTTAGGACAGGTAGGATATAATTCCACTGTAAATAAAGGTAGTGCTGGGATAGTGTTATAGAACACAGGGACCTAGAATGTGTAGGCCATAATTCTTATATAATTGATGATGGGACTTTGGGTATTTTTGTAGAACAGGGGATGGTGGCAGTGCAAAACATAAATCTTATATTATTAATGGTCGGGTTTGTGAGCAGTGATGTAGTTCAGAAGGACATGGGAGTGCAAGTCATAAATCATTTAAAATTAATAGTCGGGTCTTAGGTAGTGTTGTAGAACAAGTGGACTGAGGGGTTGTTGGACATAATTCTTGTCTAATTAATGGTTGGGCTTGCATAGCATTGTAGAACATGTGGACCTAGGCTTTGTAGGATATAATTCTGATGTAATTAATGGTTAGTGCCTTGGGTAGTGTTGGAGAACGGGAGACCTAGCGGATGTAGGAGATATTTCTTTTATAATTAATGGTTGGCGTTGTGTAGTGTAATTAATGGAGGGGCCTTGGGTATTGTTGCAGAACACAGCGACCATGAGGACATAAGTCTTGCATAATTAATGGAAGAGCTTTGACTTTTGTTGTAGAACAGAGGGACCTTGGGGCTGTAGGATATAATTCTTATATAATTAATGACAGGACCTTGTGTCGTGTTGTAGAACAGGGGGATATAATTCTTCTATAATTAATGGTAGGGCTTGCGCTGTGTAGTAGAACAGGGGGACCTACGGAGTGTAGGACATAATTATGATGTAATTAACACAGAACAAAAAACAGTACAGCACAGAACAGGCCCTTCAGCCCACCATGTTGTGCCGACCATTGATACTCATGTATGCACCCTCAAATTTCTGTGACCATATGCGTGTCTAGCAGTCTCTTAAATGTCCCCAATGACCTTGCTTCCACAACATCCATGCTCTCACAACTGTCTGTGAAAGAACCCTCCTCTGACATCCCCTCTATACTTTCCTCCAACCAGCTTAAAACTACGACCTCTCGTGTTAGCCATTCCTGCCCTGGGAAATAGTCTCTGGCTATCGACTCTATCTATGCCTCTCATTATCTTGTATACCTCAATTAGGTCCCCTCTCCTCCTCCTTTTCTCCAATGAAAAACGTCCGAACTCAGTCAATCTCTCTTCATACGATAAGCCCTCCAGTCCAGGCAGCATCCTGGTAAACCTCCTCTGAACCCTCTCCAAAGCATCATATCTTTCCTGTAATAGGGCAACCAGAACTGGATGCAGTATTCCAAGTGCGGTCGAACCAAAATTTTATAGAGCTGCAACAAGATCTCATGACTCTTAAACTCAATCCCCGTGCTAAAGAAAGCCAAAATACCATCTGCTTTCTTAACAACCTTGTCCACTTGGGTGGCCTTTTTAAGGGATCGATGTACCTCCACACTTGCAATAATCCTATCCTTAATCCTGTACTCAGCTTTCAAATTCGACCTTCCAAAATGCATCACCTCGCATTTATCCAGGTTGAACTCCATCTGCCACCTCTCAGCCCATCTCTGCATCCTGTCAATGTCCTGCTGCAGCCTACAACAGCCCTCTATACTATCAACGACACCTCCAACCTTTGTGTCATCTGCAAACTTGCTGACCCATCCTTCAATCCCCTCATCCAAGTCATTAATAAAAGTTACAAACAGTAGTGGCCCAAGGACAGAGCCCTGTGGAACACCACTCACCACTGACTTCCAGGCAAAATATTTTCCTTCTATTACCACTCGCTGTCTTCTATTGGCCAGCCAATTCTGTATCCAGACAGCTAAGTTCCCCTGTATCCCATTCCTCCTGACCTTCTGAATGAGCTTACCATGGGGAACCTTATCAAATGCCTTGCTGAAGTCCATATACACCACATCCACAGCTCGACCCTCATCAACGTTTCTAGTCACATCCTCAAAGAATTCGATAAGCTTTGTGAGGCATGACCTGCCCCTCACAAAGTCGTGTTGACTGCATTTCATGCTCTTCCAGATGGTCATAAATCCTATCCCTCAGAATCCTTTCCAACACCGTGCAGACAACAGACGTGAGACTTACTGGTCTGTAGTTGCCAGGGATTCCCCTATTTCCTTTCGTGAATGGAGGAATTACATTTGCCTCTCTCCAGTCCTCAGGTACGACTCCAGTGGAGAGCAAGGATGCAAAGATCTTCACAAGTGGTGAAACAATTGCATTTCTCATTTCCCAAAGCAGCCAAGGCCAAATCTGGTCTGGGCCTGGCAACTTGTCAATCTTAATGTTTGACAAAATGTTCAGCACATCAGCTTCCTCTATCTCTATCCATTCCAGCATGCACACCTGCTCTTCAAAGGTTTCATTCACTACAAAGTTTGTTTGTTTCGTAAAGACAGAAGCAAAAAAACTCATTTGGTATAGTTTGAAATCATGAACGTCTGCACCAACTGTGAGAATAACAGGGCTTGTTTTCCTGTGCATGACCCCAGGGAGCTGTGACATCACAAACTCTCGGTTAAAAAGTTGAGACAAAAATATTCGAAAGAAATCAGACAGGATTGTGAGGATAGTTTTCTCTCAATCTTGTAATGTAAAATGAATTGTTTTTAATTGTGGATTTAAAAACGTGTGGAAATTTAATCAGGATAGTAATGCCACAAATATCTATATCCTAATGTAATTCTAATTCATATTTTAGATTTAATTCTTTCAATAAACTGTCAAAAGTAATTGTTACAAAAGAAGATTTTAATGTCATGCCTATATCTGTGAGCCCACATTTGGATAACACTAACCGGGGAATCGAAAGTTCAGATTCCCAGTGTTTATAACAGTAATCTGAAATGTTAAGTTGTTTCTGCTATAAAAGAAATTGCAGATATCCTCATATTGATATGGTTCTATGGGCCTGTTTGAGAAGGATCCATGAGCAGTATTTTGAGTCTGAAATGTTGTGTCTGCTCCTTTCAAAAAGAAAGGAAATAATTGGCAGAATGGCAATGCGCATGAGAATATCATTGCCCAAATGGTCATTTCAAAACGAGACAGCATAGGAGAAAATGAAGGCCACTCAGCCCATTGACTCTGTTCTTTCATTCAATGAGATCATGACTGATCATCATCTTCTCTACAATTGTGCCTTTTCTCAATTCCCTCTGAAACAGTCTGTTTGTCTCAGCCTTGAATATAGTCCATGAGCCAGCTTCCACAGCACTCTGTGGATAGAATTCCACAGATTTACTCCCCTCAGAGGGAAGATGCTCCTTCTCATCTCTGCCTGCAATGGGTGACCTCTTATTCTGAGACTGTACCCTCTGCTCCTGGACACCCTAACAAGGGGAAACAATCTATCTACACCTCCCCTGCCAAGTCCTCGAAGAATCTTGTCCATTTCAAAAAGGTCACCTCACATTCTTCCAAACTCTTTTGAGTGCAGAGCCAACCATTAGACAGCTCCTCATTCCCGGGATCGGCTGAGTGAACCCTGTCTGGAGTGTCTCCCATCTATCTTCTCTTAAATAAAGAGTCCAAAACTATTCACACCATTCCAACTGCAGTTCCACAACAGTCTTGTATAGTTTTAGCTCAGCCTCCCTACTGCTATGTTACATTTCCATTGAAGTAAAGGCCAACATTAAAAAAGAACAAACGACTGTGGTTGCTGGAAATCAGTAACTAATTCAGAAATTGATGGAAGGACTCAATAGGTCAGGCTGCATCTGTTGAGAGAAAACAGAGATTATGTTTCAGCTCCAGTGACACTTCTTCATAACTGTTTTTTTTTTCCCAGCGATTTGTTCCAGCATTCGATTTCTCTTCCCTGATACCCACTGGTGCTGGCTTTTTCTGATTCACAGATGCAGATTCCCAAATTCCTCTGTACTGTGGCTTTCTGCAGTCTTTCTCCATTTAAATCATATTCAACTCTTCTAGTCTTCCTGTCAAAGTACAACACCTGACATTTCTCCTTCTTATATTCCATATGGCAAGTTTTCACCCACACATTTGACCTTTCTAGAACGTTCTGCAGACATTGACATTCTCTCCACTTGCCTTCCTACTGATTTACAGACTTGGTGACAATACATTCCCTTCTCTCTCCCAAGTTCTTAATACGTATATGAACAATAACTGTGGTCCCAGTACTGGAGCACTCCACTAGTAACAGGTTGCCATCTTGAAAATACGTCCCCGCACCCTTTCGGCCCCTTTTTGTTCTATGGAGATGGCCAGTCCTCGGTACATGTTAATGCCCTACACCAACACCATTGGCTCTGATCTGTTTCAGTGGGGAAAGAAACAGTGGGCTCACATGACCCCTCCTCCAATACCCCTCCTTTTTGTCGCCAACCCCCACACTTGTGAACACCTATGTCCCCAATAACAGGCTACACCCCGATCTTTCTGATTCCCATATTCCTCATAACAGGCTCCTTGCATTGACGTCTTTTTCCCTAGTGACAGCATGCTAACGCTGAACCGTATATCTGGTTACAGAACCTGTCCTCTGACCTCTCTGAACCTGGTAGCACACATCGCCCCCTCATAGCTGTGAACCTGGTATTCCCAGTAACAAACCCTCCCCCCACCGACCACTGCAACTCTGGTTGACCCACTAATAAATCCCAACCCTGACCATTGTCACCGCATTTACCCGGAAAAAGACCACGGCCCTTACAACTGTGATCCTGGTTTCCACGGTCACAGATCCCATCCCCTGACCATTGTGACCCCGGTTTCCCCCGGCAACAGATCCCACCTCCTGACCATTGTGACCATTGTGACCCCGGTATTAGACCGTACCCTCTGTGGGGTATAATGGAGGAGCAGTTGATCACTCTGTGACTGCACAAACACATTAGCATCTTGGAAGATGTCATCGGCTTCCCTTCCAACCAGGTTCAGGAGCTGCCAGCATCAAACATGGTAGCTCCTGGGGGATGGGGCATCCTCATCATCCTTCCCCTCACCACAGCCTATCAGCCTCTTCCACTATGTGCTGGCATCCCCTTCGCTGCCCTATTAAATCCAAAAGGACCCATCTCTGAGATGCAGCCTCATTAATATCCACAACATTTTCAGGGATGATATGGTTAATGTAATTTCTGCAGTTTCATGCATTCACACACACACAACACACACACACACAACACACACACACACACAACACACACCTCACACATAACCCACACACATACACACACCTACACACACACTCACTCACACACATACACACACCTACACACACACATACACATACACTCACACACACACACACACACACACACACACAACACACACACACACACAACACACACCTCACACATAACCCACACACATACACACACCTACACACACACTCACTCACACACATACACACACCTACACACACCTACACACACACATACACATACACTCACACACACACACACACATACACACACACAACACACACACACACACACAACACACACACACACCTCACACATAACCCACACACATACACACACCTACACACACACTCACTCACACACATACACACACCTGCACACACACATACACATACACTCACACACACACACACACACCCACACACACACACACTCACTCACACACCTACACACACACTCACTGTACTAAAACTGAGGTTTAATGAATAAAAGCTAAATTATGAAACTAATGATCGACTAGGCCATAATGAAGCATGAACTAGAAGTCACCTCTGTTATGCCAGGAACATGGTAACCTTGGGCAAGAAACCAAGGAATGCTTCAGTTAGACACAGAGGGCAAAATACAATGAAAGCTCTTTTCATGAAGATAATAAAGGAATGTACTAAATAGCAAAAATTGTAAAATAATATAACATTTTAATTAAAGAAATTGGCAGAGAAAAGCGTGAAATGCTTTAACCAATGGAATTGTCATTAATGATTTTTAATGTAAGAAAATCCATAGCGTGAGATGTTTAAACCAATGAAATTATCACCAATGTATTTGAATGGAAAAATAATGTATAAGTATTAGTGCTGTAAAATCTCCCGTTGCGACTTCCGAAGTCCCTTTTGGAACTCGCCCAATCTTCGAAGTTTGAATAAACATCTGTTGCTCCGTCTGTGTGTGTCTCGCAGTATTTCGATTTGCCACGGGAAAAGTGACAGCCGGTGGGGATAAGGGCTGATACCAGTCAACTTGGAGTTCGCCTTTTTGAACTTAACCTTGCGGACAGTCTCCCTTGACACAAGGGTTAAAGGACAGTCCGCGGTTGGCAGAGTTCGGAGGCAGGACCCGGTTGTTCTGAATCAGATCCCTAGAGTTAGAATAGTTAGCCAAGTGTCAGGAACTATTCTCCGGAGATTCAGAAAGCCTAGACAGAATTCACTTATAACAGGGAGACATAGGAACAGGAGTAGACCATTCAGCCCCTCAAACCTGTTCTGCTATTCAATGTGATCATGGGTGACCTAAATCTGTTTACACAACCTTGGCCCCATGACCCTGAATACCTTTGCTTGACAAAAAATCTTATCAGTCTCAGATCTTAAATCAACAACTGATCCAGCATCCACTGCAGTTTGTGGAAGAGTTCAAGCCTCTCCCACCCTTTGTGTGTCAAAGTACTTCTTCAGAATTCTCCCGAACACTCTGGCCCTCATTCCCAACCTCTGCTCCTTTGGTTCAGAATTCGCATTCAGTGGGATTAGTTGATCGTTATATATCCTGACTTTGCCTGGCATGGATCACACAAGGGCCCTGTTCTCATCAGAAGTCCTACTCATTCCAGGGGCGATTAAACTCAATCCCCCTCTTAATGAAAGCCAAAACACCATATGCTTTCTTAACAACCCTTTCCACTTGGCTGGCCTTTTTGGGGGATCTATGTACCTGCACACCAAGATCCCTCTGTTCCTCCACACTGCCAAGAATCCTATCCTTAATCCTGTACTCAGCTTTCAAATTCGACCTTCCAAAATGCATCACCTTGCATTTATCCAGGTTGAACTCCATCTGCCACCTCTCAGCCCATCTCTGCATCCTGTCAATGTCCGGCTGCAGCCTACAACAGCCCTCTATACTGTCAACGACACCTCCAACCTTTGTGTCATCTGCAAACTTGCCGACCCATCCTTCAATCCCCTCATCCAAGTCATTAATAAAAGTTACAAACAGTAGTGGCCCAAGGACAGAGCCCTGTGGAACACCACTCACCACTGACTTCCAGGCAAAATATTTTCCTTCTATTACCACTCGCTGTCTTCTATTGGCCAGCCAATTCTGTATCCAGACAGCTAAGTTCCCCTGTATCCCATTCCTCCTGACCTTCTGAATGAGCTTACCATGGGGAACCTTATCAAATGCCTTGCTGAAGTCCATATACACCACATCCACAGCTCGACCCTCATCAACGTTTCTAGTCACATCCTCAAAGAATTCGATAAGCTTTGTGAGGCATGACCTGCCCCTCACAAAGTCGTGTTGACTGCATTTCATGCTCTTCCAGATGGTCATAAATCCTTGGCAAAGTTTGGGCCAACTGAATCTATATTCCACATGCTTTAGCAAAATGAGTGGAAACCTCTGTGCAATATATAAAAGTCTGATAGGGCGAGACAAACTAGAAGCAGGGATGATCATTTGGAGCCATTTCAGAGACCATTGAAGAGTTTATCACATGCCTGTGTGTCTGGAGACATTTTTAGGCCAGACCAGGAAAGCACAGGAGACTCACTTCCTGAAAGTACATTGGGGAAGCAAACTGCTGTTTACAATCGACATTAGCTTCAGGGTCACTATTCCTGACACCAGACTTTAGATCTTGATATTTTATTGATTGTTTTTAACTTTCACCAGCTGCCTGACCATTAGCCTGGTTTGGATAGTAATCCAATGACATTTCCACAACAGCCCCATCTCCACATGGGGACCTGTCAAAAACCACACTGAGCAGGTTATTTCTGTGCTGCTTGATAGCTCTGTCAAAAAGAATCCCACCAAATTGACTATCATGATGGGTCTGAGGGGATGATAATTGGTCAGATTGTAATTATTCCCCTCATAGAGGACTGGACATAGTTCAGTAAATTTCCACATTGCCAGGGAGATGTCAGAGTTGGAGCTGGAATGCAACATCTTCCCCAGCGACACGGCTTGTTGTGCAGCACAAGTCTTCAGTCCCATTGCAGGAATGGGGTCAGGGCCCATTGCCTTTGTCGTATCTGCTGTGTTCAGCTGTTTCTTCATGTCACAGGCAGCGAATCGAATTGGTTGAAGACTGGCCTCTGTAATTCTCTGGGCATCATGGCGAGGGTGACGTTGGTCATCCACTCAACACTTCTGGCTGAGGATGGTGCAGACACGACATCCTTGTCTTTTACTCTGATGTGCAGGGCTGTTGCGTTATTTAGAATGGGGATGTTTGTGGAGCTTTCTCCTCCGTCATTTGTTTAATCGTCCATCACCATTTATGACAGACTGTGGCAGGACTGCAGGGCTTCGATCAGATCTGTTGGTCAAGTGCAGCAGCTTTAATGGGTTAGCATCAGGATTAGGTTCATGTGGGTCTGACTCTGACATGTTCACCCACACTCGCCACTTAGTCATAGATGGTGGTGATGGTAATGGCATCCTGGGCAAAAAGGTTACAGGTTGTGGTTAGATGCAGGTCTGCTTTTCCTGCTGCTATGGTCTATAGCACAACATGATTACTCAGTTTTGAGCTGCAATATGTGAAATGCAATTCTGCTGTCTGTCCCCTAGACAGAGGGGGGACAGAAAGAGGGGGGACAGACAGAGGAGAACAGAGAGCGCGGGACAGAGATACGGGGATAGAGAGAGAGGAACAGAGAGAAGGGGACAGAGAGAGGGCGGACAGAGAGAGAGGTGGGACAGAGACAGGGGGACAGAGAGAGGGGGACAGACAGGGGGGACAGAGCGAGGGTGGACAGAAGACAGGGGGACAGGGAGGGTGGACAGAGTGAGAGTGGGACAGAGAGAGGGGCAGAGAGAGGGGGGGAGAGAGAGGGGGGTGACAGAGAGAGGAGGACAGACTTAGGGGGACAGTGACGTGGGGACAGAGAGAGGGGGAACGGAGAGAGGGGAACGGAGAAAGAGGGGGACAGAGAGAGGGGGGACAGAGAAAGGAGGACTGAGAGAGGAGGAACAGAGAGAGTGGGGACAGAGAGAGGGAGATAAAGGGGGGGACAGAGAGCGGGGTACAAAGAGAGGGGACAGGGAGAGGGAACAGAGAGAGGGGAACAGAGAGCGGGGGTACAGAGAGAGGGGAACAGAGAGAGTGGGGACAGAGAGAGGGGGATAAAGAGAGAGGGGGATAAAGTGAGATGGGACAGAGAGAAGGGAATAGAGAGAGAAGGGACAGACAGAGGGGATCAGAGAGAGGGGAACAGAGAGAGGGGGGACAGACAGAGGGGATCAGAGAGAGGCGGTCAGAGTTACGGGGATAGAGTAAGGGGAACAGAGTGAAGGGGACAGAGAGAGGGCAGACAGAGAGAGTGGAGGACCAGAGAGAGGGTGACAGAGAGCGGGGAGAGACCCATGGGGGACAGAAGACAGGTGGACAGGGAGGGTGGGCAGAGAGAGGGAGAGAGGGCAGTGAGGGGGGTGACAGAGGGAGGAAAACAGACTTAGGTGGGCAGAGAGACGTGGGGACAGAGGAGGGGACAGAGAGATGGGGGACAGAGAGAGAGGGGAACAGAGAGAGGGGAATAGAGAGAGGGGAACTGAGAGAGGGGGACAGAGAGAGGGGAATAGAGAGAGGGGAACTGAGAGAGGGGGACAGAGAGAGTTGGTCAGAGAGAGGGGGGACAGAGAGAGGGGGGACAGAGAGAGGGGGGACAGAGAGAGGGGCAGAGAGAGGGACCAGAGAGAGGGGGAATAAAGAGAGAGGGGGATAAAATGAGATGGGGCAGAGAGAAGGGAATAGAGAGAAAAGGGACGGAGAAAGGGGGGACAGAGAGAGGGGGACAGAGACAGGGGGACATTGAGAGGGGGACAGAGAGAGGGGGACAGAGAGAAGGGGACAGAGAGAGGTGGGACAGAGAGAGGGGAACAAAGAGAGGGGAAGGAGAGAGTGTGGACAGAGAGAAAGGAACAGAGAGAGGGGATCAGAGAGAGGGGGACAGAGTTACGGGGATAGAGTAAGGGGAACAGAGTGAAGGGGACAGAGAGAGGGCAGACAGAGAGAGTGGAGGACCAGAGAGAGGGTGACAGAGCGAGGGGTGACAGAGAGCGGGGACAGATCCATGGAAGACAGGGAGGGTGGACAGAGCGCGGGTTGGACAGAGAGACAGGGCAGAGAGGGGGGGCAGTGAGGGGGGGTGACAGAGGGAGGAAAACAGACTTAGGTGGACAGAGAGACGTGGGGACAGAGGAGGGGACAGAGAGAGGGGGGACAGAGAGAGGGGGGACAGAGAGAGGGGAACAGAGAGAGGGGAATAGAGAGAGGGGTAACGAGAGGGGGGACAAAGAGATTTGGTCAGAGAGAGGGGGGACAGAGAGAGGGGGGACGCAGAGAGGGGAAAAGAGAGAGAGAGGGGATAGAGAGAGGCAGACAGACAGAGGAGGACAGACTTAGGGGGACAGAGACGTGTGGACAGAGAGAAGGGGAACAGAGAGAGGGGAACGGAGAGAGAGGGGGAACACAGAGAGGGGGAAAGAGGGAGAGGGGATAGAGAGAGGTAGACAGAGAAAGTGGGGACAGAGAGAGGGGGACAGAGAGAGGGGGGACAGAGACAGAGGGGCAAAGAGAGGGGACAGAGAAAGCAAGGACAGAGTGAGGGGAACAGAGAGAAGAGAACAGAGAGAAGGGAGCAGAGAGAGAGGGGACAGAGAGAGGGGGATAAAGAGAGAGGTGGATATAGAGAGATGGGGGCAGAGCGTGGGGAATAGAGAGAGAGAAGGGACAGAGAGAGGGGGACTCCGAGAACGGAACAGAGAGAAGGGGACAGAGAGAGGGGGAGAGAGTTACGGGGATAGAGTAAGAGGAACAGAGTGAAGGGGACAGAGAGAGGGGTGACAGAGAGCGGGGACAGACCCATGGGGGACAGAAGACAAGGAGGGTGGACAGAGAGAGGGGGCAGAGAGAGGGGGGGCAGTGAGGGGGGTGACAGAGGGAGGAAGACAGACTTAGGTGGACAGAGAGACATGGGGACAGAGGAGGGGACAGAGAGGTGGGGGACAGAGAGACGGGGGAATAGAGAGAGTGGAACCGAGAGAGGGGTACAGAGAGAGTTGGTCAGAGAGAGGGGGGACAGAGAGGGGGGGACAGAGAGAGGGGGAAAGAGAGAGAGGGGTTAGAGAGAGGGGAACAGAGAAAGGGGAACAGAGTGAAGGAGACAGAGAGAAGGGGATAAAGAGAACGGTATAGAGTGAGGGGAACAGAGAGAAGGGGACAGACAGAGGAAAAAAGAGAGAGGGGGACAGAGAGTGGGGGACTGTGAAGAGGAAGACAGAGAGATATGGGGCACAGAGTGAGGGGGAAGAGAGAGGGTGACGGAGTTAGGGGGGATGGAGAAAGGGGGAGAGATGGAGGGGGGACAGAGAGGGGGTACAGAGAACAGGGGACAGAGAAAGGGGGACAGAGGGAGGGGGACAGAGGGAGGGGGACAGAGGGAGGGGGACAGAGAGAGGGGAACAGAGCGAGGGGAACAGAGAGAGGGGGGACAGAGAGAGAGGGAACAGAGAGAGGGGAACAAAGAGAATGGGGAGAGAGAGAGAGGGAACAGAGAGAGGGGAACAGAGAGAGTGGGGACAGAAAGAGGGACAAAGAGAGAGGGGGATAAAGAGAATTGGGGCAGAGAGAGGGGAATAGAGAGAGAAGGGACAGAGAGAGGGTGACAGAGAGAGGGGGACACAGAGAAAGAGACAGAGAGAGGGGAACAGAGCACGGGACAGAGATACAGGGATAGAGTGAGAGGAACAGAGAGAACGGGACAGAGAGAGAGGGCGGACAGAGAGAGAGGAGGGACAGAGAGAGTGGGACAGAGAGAGGGAGACAAAGCGAGGGTGGACAGAAGACAGGGGGACAGGGGGATAGAGAGAGGGGGGACACAGAGAGGGGGAAAGAGAGAGATGGGACAGAGAGAGGGAGACAGAGAAAGTGGGGACAGAGAGAGGGTGTCAGAGAAAGTGGGGACAGAGAGAGGGGTACAGAGATGGAGGGACAGATAGAAGGGGATAGAGAGAAGGAGATAGAGTGAGGGGAACAGAGAAAAGGGTACAGAGAGGGGGTGACGTGGAAAGGGGTCAGAGAGGGTGGGGACAGAGTGAGGGGACAGAGAGAGGGGGTCAGAGAGAGGGGGGATAGCGAGAGGGGGGACAGAGAGAGGGGAGAGATAGAGGGGGACAGACAACGGGGGGACAGAGAGGTGGGGACAGAGAGAGTGGGACAAAGAGATGTGACAGAGAGAGGGGAACAGGAGTTTGGGGACAGAGAGAAGGGGATAAAGAGTGGGAAACAGAGAGAGGGGAACAGAGAGAGGGGAAAGAAGAGAGAGGGGGACAGAGAGAGGGGGGAACAGAGGGAGGGGAACAGAGAGAGGGGATCAGAGAGAATGGGGATAGAGAGAGAGGGGGACAAACAGATGTGACAGAGAGAGGGGAGCAGAGAGTGTGGGGACAGAGAGAGGAGGATAAAGAGAGGGGGGACAGAGAGCGGGGTACAAAGAGAGGGGACAGAGAGTGGGGAACAGAGAACGGGGGTACCGAGAGAGGGGAACAGAGAGAATGGGGACAGAGAGAGGGATAAAGAGAGATGGGGGCAGAGAGAGGGGAATAGAGAGACAAGGGACAGAGAGAGGGGGACAGAGAGAGGGGGACAGAGAAAGGGGAGACAGAGAGAGAGGGACAGAGATAGGGGGACAGAGAAAGGGGGACAGAGAGAGAGGGGGAAAGAGAGAGGGGGACAGAGAACGCGGGGACAGAGAGAAGGTGATAGAGAGAAGGGGATAGAGTGAGGGGAACAGAGAGAAGGCGACAGAGAGATGGGTCAGAGAACAGAGGGACAGAGAGAGGGGACAGAGAGAGGGGACAGAGAGACGGGGACAGAGAGTGGAGTCAGAGAACAGAGGGACAGAGAAAGGGGGACAGAGAGAGGGATACAGAGAGAGGGATACAGAGAACAGGGGGACAGAGAGAGGGGGGACAGAGAGTTTGGTGACAGTGAGAGGGGGATAAAGAGAGGGGGACAGAGAGATGGGAACGGAGAGAGAGGGGGGGACGGGGGGGGGGACAGAGAGAGGGGGACAGAGAAGAGGGGGGACAGAGAGAAGGAGATAGCGAGAGGGGGGTCAGAGAGAGAGGGACAGAGAGAGGATGGACAGAGAGAGGGGGGACAGAGATCGGGATACAAAGAGAGGGGACAGAGAGAGGGGAACAGAGAGAGGGGGAGAAGGAGATGTGACAGAGAGAGGGGAACAGAGAGAGGGGGTTAAAGAGAGAGATGGATAAAGAGAGATGGGGGCAGAGCGTGGGGAATAGAGAGAGAAGGGACAGAGTGAGTGGCACAGAGTGAGGGGGACGAAGAGAGGGGAACAGAGAGAAGGGGAAAGAGAGAGGGGGATAGAGAGTGGGGGTCAGTGAGAGGTGGACAGAGAAAGCAGGGACAGAGAGAAGGGAACAGAGAGAAGGGAGCAGAGAGAAGGGAACAGAGAGAAGGGGACAAAGAGAATGGAATAGAGTGAGGGGAACAGAGAAAGGGGGGACAGACAGAGGAAAACAGAGAGAGGGGGACAGGGAGAGGGGGGCTGTGAAGAGGGTGACAGAGAGAGAGGGGGCACAGAGAGAGTGGGACAGAGAGAGGGGGACAGAGAGCAGGGGAAAGAGAGAGGGGAACGGAGATTTGGGGGACAGAGAAAGGGGGACAGACAGAGTGGGACAGAGATAGGGGGACAGAGAGAGGGGGGACAGAGAAAAGGTGACAGAGAGAGGGGAACAGAGAGAGCGAGACAGAGATACGTGGATAGAGTGAGAGGAACAGAGAGAAGGGGACAGAGAGAGAGAGAAGGGCAGAGAGAGAGTAGGGACAGAGAGAGGGGGACAGAGAGAGGGGGACAGTAGGGGGGGACAGAGCGAGGGTGGACTAAAGACAGGGGGACTGGGAGGGTGTTGGTTGAAAATGTGTTGCTGGTTAAAGCACAGCAGGTCAGGCAGCATCCAAGGAATAGGAAATTCGACGTTTCGGGCATAAGCCCTTCATCAGGGTGGACAGTGCCAGGGTGGGACAGAGAGAGGGGTAGAGAGAGGGGGTGACAAAGAGGGGGGTGAGAGAGAGAGGAGTACAGACTTAGGGGGACAGAGACGTGGGGACAGAGAGAGGGGGACAGAGACGTGGGGACAGAGGGGGCGGGACAGAGAGCTGGGGGACAGAGAGAAGGCGACAGAGGGGAACGGAGAGAGAGGGGGATAGATAGAAGGGGGACAGATAGAGGGGGGACAGAGAGAGGGGGACAAAGAGAGGGGGATAAATAGAGAGGTGGATAAAGAGAGATGGGTGGGCAGAGAGTGGGGAATAGAGAGAGAAGGAACAGAGAGAGGGTGACAGAGAGAGGGGGACTCAGAGAACGGAACAGAGAGAAGGGGACAGAGAGGGGGGACACAGAGTGAGGGGGATGAAGAGAGGGGGACAGAGAGAGGGGGATAAAAAGAGAGAGGGATAGAGAGTGGGGGTCAGTGAGAGGGAGACAGAGAAAGCAGGCACAGAGAAAGGAGAACAGACAGAAGGGAACAGAGAGAAGGGAGTAGAGAGAAGGGAACAGAGAGAAGGGGACTGAGAGAAGGGGACTGAGAGAATGGGATAGAGTGAGGGGAACAGAGAAAGGGGGACAGACAGAGGAAAACAGAGAGAGGGGGTCAGGGAGAGGGGGGCTGTGAAGAGGGTGACAGAGAGAGGGGGCACAGAAAACGTGAGACAGAGAGAGGGGGACAGAGAGCAGGGGAAAGAGAGAGGGGAATGGAGAAAGGGGGGACAGAGAGAGGGGGACAGAGAAAGGGGGACAGATGGAGGTGGACAGAGATAGGGGGACAGAAAAAGGGGGACAGACAGAGGAGGACTGAGAGAGGGGAACAGAGAGAGGGGGGACAGAGAGAAGGTGACAGAGAGAGGGGAACAGAGAGCACGGGACAGAGATACGTGGATTGAGTGAGAGGAACAGAGAGAAGGGGATAGAGAGAAGAGGATAGAGTGAGGGGAACAGAGAGAAGGCGACAGAGAGGGGGGGGCGTGAAATGGGGACAGAGAGAGGGGGACAGAGTGACGTGGACAGAGAGAGGGGGGACAGAGAGAGGGGAACATAGAGAGGGGGACAGAGAGAGGGGGACAGAGAGAGGGGAACAAAGAGAGGGGACAGAGAGAGGGGAACAGGGAGGTTGGGGATTGAGGTAGGGGGATAAAGAGAGGGAAACAGAGAGAGGGGAACAGAGAGAGGGGACTAAGGGAGGGGTTCAGAGAAAGTGGGGACAGAGAGAGGGGGACAGAGAAAGCGGGGAAAGAGACAGGTGAAGAGAGAGAAGGGAACAGAGAGAAGGGGACAGAGAGACGGGACAGTGAGAAGGGGATAGAGTGAGGGGAACTGAGAGAGGGGAACAGAGAGATGGGAAAAAAGAGAGAGGGGAAGAGAGAGAGGGGTGACAGAGAGAGGGGGACAGAGAGAGGAAGGACAGAGAGAGGGGGACAGAGAAAGCGGGGAAAGAGAGAGGGGAAGAAAGAGAAGGGAACAGAGAGATGGGGACAGAGAGAAGGGGACAGAGAGAAGGGGACAAAGAGAACGGGATAGAGTGAGGGGAACAGAGAGAAGGAGACGGACAGAGGGAAACACAGAGAGGGGGACAGAGAGAGGGGTACGTGGTGAGGGGGACAGAGAGGGGGAAAGAGAGAGGGGGATAGAGAGTGGGGGTCAGTGAGAGGGGGACAGAGAAAGCAGGGACAGAGAGAAGGGAACAGAGAGAAGGGGACAGACAGAAGGGGACAAAGAGAATGGGATAGAGCGAGGGGAACAGAGAAAGGGGGGACAGACAGAGGAAAACAGAGAGAGTGGGACAGGGAGAGGGGGGCTGTGAAGAGGGGACAGAGAGAGAGGGGGCACAGAGTGAGAGGGACAGAGAGAGTGGGACAGAGAGAAGGGGAAAGAGAGAGGGGAAAGGAGAGAGGGGGACAGAGAGATTGGGGACAGACAGAGGGGGGACAGAAACAGGGGGACAGAGAGTGGGGAACAGAGAGAAGGAGACAGAGAGAGGGGAACGGGGAGAGGGCGGACAGGGACAGGGCGGACAGAGAGAAGGGAACAGAGAGAGGGGAACAGGGAGTTTGGGGACAGAGAGAGGGGGAACAGAGAGAGGGGAACAGGGAGTTTGGGGACAGAGAGAGGGGGATAAACAAAGGGGGACAGAGAGCAGTGTATAAAGAGAGGGGAGAGAGAGACAGAGAGAGGGGGACAAAGAAAGGGGGTCAGAGAGAGGGGGACAGAGAAAGCGGGTCAGAGAGAGGGGAACAGAGAGAGGGGGACTGAGAAAGGGAGGCAGAGGGTGGTGGACAGAGAAAGGGGGACAGAGGGAGGGGAACAGGGACTTTGGGGACAGAGAGAGGGGGATAACGAGAGAGGGACTGAGAGCGGGGTACAAAGAGAGGGGACAGAGATCGGGGGACAGAGAGAGGGGGACAGAGAGAAGGGGACAGAGAGAGGGGGAGAGAGAAAGCAGGGACACAGAGAGGGGAACAGAGAGAAGAGAACAGAGAGAAGGGAGCAGAGAGAAGGGGACAGAGACAGGGGGGAAGAGAGAGAGGGACAGAGAGTAGGGGATAGAGAGAAGTGGATAGAGTGAGGGGAACAGAGAGAAGGCGACAGAGAGAGGCGGGACGTGGAAAGGGGGACAGAGAGGGGGACAGAGAGAGGATGGACAGAGGCAGACGGGCAAAGAGAGGGGACAGAGAGAGGGGAACAGAGTGTTTGGGGGCAGAGAGAGGGGGATAATGAGAGGGGGGACTGCGACAGAGGGTCAAGGAAATGGGGACATAGAAACCTGGTCAGGGAGAGGGGAACAGAGGAGAAGAGAACAGAGAGAAGTGGACAGAGAGAGGAGGACAGAGAGTGTGGGGACAGAGAGAGTGGGGACAGAGAGAGGGAAACAGAGAGAGTGGACAGAGAGAGGGGGTCAGAGAACGGGGGTCAGAGAGAGCAGGGACAGAGAGAGCAGGGACAGAGAGAGGGGGAACAGAGAGAGGAGGACAAAGAGAGGGGAACAGGGAGTTTGGGGACAGAGAGAAGGGGATAAAGAGAGGGGGACAGAGAGAGGGGAACGGAGAGAGAGGGGGGGACAGAGAGAGGGGGACAGAGAAGAGGGGGGACAGAGAGAAGGAGATAACGAGAGGGGGGTCAGAGAGAGAGGGACAGAGAGAGGATGGACAGAGAGAGGGGGGACAGAGAGAGGGGGGACAGAGAGAGGGGGGACAGAGAGCGGGGTACAAAGAGAGGGGACAGAGAGAGGGGAACAGAGAGTTTGGGGACAGAGAGTGTGGGATAAAGAGAGGGGAACAGAGAGAGGGGGACAAAGAGAGGGGACAGAGAGAGGGGAACAGAGAGAATGGGGACAGAGAGAAGAGAACAGAGAGAAGGGAGCAGAGAGGAGAGGACCGAGAGAATGGGCTGAGAGAGGGTGACAGAGAGAAGGGGATAGAGAGAAGTGGATAGAGTGAGGGGACAGAGAGAAGGTGACAGAGACTGAGGGGCAGAGAGAGGGGACAGAGAGAGGGGAACAGAGTATTTGGGGACAGAGAGAGCGGGATAATGAGAGGGGGGACAGCGACAGAGGGTCAAGGAGATGGGGACATAGAAACCTGGTCACAGAGAAGGGAACAGAAAGAAGAGAACAGAGTGAAAGGAGCAGAGAGAAGTGGACAGAGAGAAGGGGACCGAGAGAGGAGGACAGAGTGACGGGGACAGCGAGAGGGGGACAGAGATAGGGGGTCAGAGAACAGGGGTCAGAGAGAGCGGGGACAGAGAGAGGAGGACAAAGAGAGGGGACAGAGAGAAGGGAACAGGGAGTTTGGGGACAGAGAGAGGGGGATAAAGAGAGGGGGACAGAAAGAGGGGAAAGAGAGAGAGGGGGACAGAGAAGAGGGGCGACAGAGAGAAGGAGACAGCGAGAGAGGGGTCAGAGAGTGGGGGACAGAAAAAGTGGGGACAGAGAGAGGGGAACAGAGAGAAGAGAACAGAGAGAAGGGGACAGAGAGAAGGGGACAGAGAGAGGGGGCGGGGGGCGTGGAAAGGGGGACAGAGAGAGGGGGACAGAGAGAGGGGGACAGAGAGAGGGGAAAAAAGGGAGAGGGGAACAGAGAGATGGGTGACATTGAGAGGGGGACAGAGAGAGGGGGGACAGAGAGAGGGGAAAGAGAGAGAAGGGAACAGAGAGAAGGGAGCAGAGAAGGGGAACAGAGAGAAGGGGACAGACGGATGGAAACAGAGAGAGGGGAACAGAGAGAGGGTGGGCGTGGTGAGGGGGACAGAGAGAGGGGGCACTGAGTCAGGGGGACAAAGAGAGGGGGTCAGTGAGAGGGGTACAGAGAAATCAGGGACACAAAGAGGGGAACAGAGAGAAGAGAACAGAGAGAAGGGAGCAGAGAGAAGGGGACAGAGAGAGAGGGGGACAGAGAGAGGGGGACAGAGAGAAGGGGATAGAGAGAAGTGGATAGAGTGAGGGGAACAGAGAGAAGGCGGGACGTGGAAAGGGGGACAGAGATGGGGATAGTGAGAGGGGGCACAGCGACAGGGGATCAAAGATTGGGGTCAGAGAAAGCGGGGACAGAGAGAAGAGACAGAGAGAGGGGGACAGAGAGAGGGGGGACAGAGAGAGGGGGATAAAGAGAGGGGGACAGACAGAGGGGAACAGAGAGAGGGGGACAGAGAGAGGGGGGACAGAGAGAGGGGGGACAGAGAGAGGGGGACAAAGAGAGGGGACAGAGAGAGGGGGGACAGAGAGAGGGGGGACAGAGAGAGGGGGACAAAGAGAGGGGACAGAGAGAGGGGGATAAAGAGAGGGGGACAGACAGAGGGGAACAGAGAGAGGGGACAGAGAAGAGGTAGGACAGAGAGAGGGGGACAGAGAGGGGATGGACAGAGAGAGGGGGACAAGGAGATGTGACAGAGAAAGGGGAACAGAGAGAGTGGGAACAGAGCAAGGGGGATAAAGAGAGTGGGGACAGAGAGCGGGGTACAAAGGGAGGGGATAGAGAGAGGGGTGACAGAGAGAGGAGGACAGACTTAGGAGGACAGAGACGTGGGGACAGAGGGGGCGGGACAGAGAGAGGGGGACAGAGAGCGGGGCAGAGATACGGGGATAGAGTGAGGGGAACAGAGTGAAGGGGACAGAGAGAGAGGGCAGACACAGAGAGAGGAGGAACAGAGTGAAAGGGACAGGGAGAGCGGTGACAGAGAGGGGGGACAGACCCATGGGGGACAGAAGACAGGGAGGGTGGACAGAGCGAGGGTTGGACAGTGAGAGGGGGCAGAGAGAGGGGGGGCAGTGAGGGGGGTGACAGAGGGAGGAAGACAGACTTAGGTGAACAAAGAGACATGGGGACAGAGGAGGGAACAGAGAGATGGGGGACAGAGAGAGGGGGGACAGAGAGAGTGGGGGACAGAGAGAGGGGAACCGAGAGAAGGGGGACAGAGAGAGTTGGTCAGACAGAGGGGCGACAGAGAGAGAGGGGACAGAGTGAGGGGGAAAGAGAGAGAGGGGACAGAGAGAGGGGGACAGAGAAAGCGAGGATAGAAAGAGAGAAACAGAGAGAAGGGTGCAGAGAGAAGGGGACAGAGAGAAGGGGACAGAGAGAAGGGGATAGGGAGAGTGCGGACGTGGCGAAGGGGACAGACAGAGGGGGACTGAGAGAGGGGAACAGAGAGAGGTGGGACAGAGAGAAGGTGACAGAGAGAGGGGAACAGAGAGAGCGGGACAGAGATACGTGGATAGAGTGAGAGGAACAGAGAGAAGGGGACAGAGAGGGGGGGGGGAGCGTGGAATGGGGACAGAAAGAGGGGGACAGAGTGACGTGGACAGAGAGAGGGGGGACAGAGATAGGGGAACATAGAGAGGGGGACAGAGAGAGGGGACAGAGAGAGGGGGACAAAGAGAGGGGACAGAGAGAGGGGAACAGGGAGTTTGGGGATTGAGGTAGGGGGATAAAGAGAGGGAAACAGAGAGAGGGGGACAGAGCAAGGGGGGACAGACAGAGGGGGAAAGAGAGAGAGGGGACAGAGAGAGAGGGGACAGAGAAAGCGGGGAAAGAGAGAGGGGAACAGAGAGAAGGGGACAGACAGGGGAAAACAGAGAGGGGGGGACGTGGTGAGGGGGACAGAGAGAGGGGGAGAGAGAAAAGGAGACAGAGGGAGGGGGACAGAGATTGGGGGACTGAGAAAAGGGGGTCAGAGAGTGGAGAACAGAGAGAGGGGGGCAGAAAGTGGGGTAAAGAGAGAGGGGAACAGAGAGGGGGGGACAGAGAGGGTGGGGAAAGAGAGAGGGGTGACAGATAGAGGAGGGTCAGAAAGAGAGGGACAGAGAGAGAGGGGAACAGAGAGAAGGAAACAGAGAGAGGGGAACAGAGATACGGGGATAGAGTGAGAGGAACAGAGAGAAGGGGACAGAGAGAGGGCGGACAGAGAGAGAAGTGGGACAGAGAGAGGGGTCGAGTGAGGGGGGGACAGAGAGGGGGGTGACAGAGAGAGGAGGGCAGACTTAGTGGGACAGAGACTTGGGGACAGAGAGAGGGAGAACAGAGAGGGGGGGACAGAGAGGGGGGGACAGAGAGAGGGGGGACAGAGAGAGGATAGACAGAGAAAGGGGGACAGAGAGAGGGGGATAAAGAGAGGGGGGCAGACAGAGGGGAAAAGAGAGAGTGGGGACTGAGAGAGGGGGATAAAGAGTGGGGGGACAGAGAGATGGGGTCAGAGAGAGGGGAATAGAGAGAGAAGGGACAGAGGGAGGGGGACTCAGAGAAGGGGACAGAGAGAAGGGGACAGAGAGAGGGGAACAGAGAGCGCGGGACAGAGATACGGGGATAGAGTAAGGGGATCAGAGTGAAGGGGACAGAGAGAGTGGGACAGAGAGAGTTGGTCAGAGAGAGGGGGGACAGAGAGAGGTGGAAAGAGAGAGAGGGGACAGAGAGAGGGGGACAGAGAAAGCGGTGACTGAGAGAAGGGAATAGAGTGAGGGAAACAGAGAGAAGGGGACAGCCAGAGGGAAACAGAGAGAGGGGGACAGAGAGAGTGGGGACGTGGTGAGGGGATAGAGAGAGGGGTCACAGAGTGAGGGGACAGAGAGAGGGGGACAGAGAGAGGGGTCAGTGAGAGGGGGACAGATAAAGCAGGGACAGAGAGAGGGGAACAGAGAGAAGGGGACAGAGAGAAGGGGATATAGTGAGGGGAACAGAGAGAAGAGGACAGAGAGAGGGGGCAGATAGAGGGGATCAGTGAGAGGGGAACAGAGAGAGGGGGGGACAGAGAGAGGGGACAGAGAGAGGGGGCAGATAGAGGGGATCAGTGAGAGGGGAACAGAGAGAGGGGGGGACAGAGAGAGAGGGGACAGAGAGAATGGGGACAGAGAGAGGGGTGACAGACAGAGGAGGGACAGAAAGATGGGGTCAGAGAGAGGGGAACAGAGAGAAGGAAACAGAGAGAGGGGGACAGAGAGAGGGGAAGAGAGAGGGGGGACAGAGTGAGGGGAACAGAGAGAGGGGGACAGAGAGAGGGGTCAGTAAGAGGGGGACAGAGAACGGGGGAACAGAGAGAGGGGGGACTGAGTGAGGAGGTCAGAGAGAAGGGGACAGTGAGAAGGGGACAGTGAGACGGGGATAGAGTGACGGGAACAGAGAGAAGGGGACAGAAAGAGTGTGGATGTGGTGAAGTGGACAGAGAGAGGGGGAACAGAGCGAGGGGGACAGAGCAAGGGGGACAGACAGAGGGAGAAAGAGAGAGAGGGGACAGAGAGACGGGGACAGAGAAAGCAGGGACAGAGAGAGGGGGACATAGAGAAGGGGACAGAGAGAAGGGGATAGAGTGAGGGGAACAGAGAGAAGGGGACAGACAGGGGGAAACAGAGAGGGGGGGACGTGGTGAGGGGGACAGAGAGAGGTGGCACAGAGAGAGGGGGGACAGAGATAGGGGGAAAGAGAATGGGGGAAAGAGAGAGTGGACAGCGAGAGGGGGTCAGTGAGAGGGAGACAGTGAAAGCGTGGACAGAGAGAGGGGAACATAGAGAAGGGAGCAGAGAGAAGGGGACAGAGAGAAGGGGACAGAGAGAAGGGGACAAAGAGAACGGGATAGAGTGAGAGGAACAGAGAAAAGGGACAGACAGAGGAAAACAGAGAGCGGGGGACAGAGAGAGGGGTGCTGTGAAGAGGGGGACAGAGAGGGGGGGACAGAGACAGGTGGACAAAGAGAGGGGACAGAGAGAGGGGTAGAGAGAGGGGGACAGAGAGAGGGGGGACAGATGGATGGGGGACAGAGAGAGGGAGAGAGAAAGGGAGACAGAGGGAGGGGTACAGAGACGGGGACAGAGAGGGGGGAAATAGAGAGGGGGATGGAGAGAGGGGGACAGAGAAAGGGGGGACAGACGGAGGGGGGGACAGACAGAGGGGGAGAGAGAAAGGGAGCCAGAGGGAGGGGGAGAGAGATTGAGGGACTGAGAAAGGGGGACAGAGGGAGGGGGACAGAGAGTGGGGAACAGAGAGAGGGGAACAGAAAGAGGGGTACAGAGAGAGGGGAACAGAGAGAGGGGGACAGAGAGAGAGGTGACAGAGAGAGGAAGACAGACCTAGGGGGACAGAGACACGGGGACAGAGGTGAGGAGCAGAGAGCTGGGCGACAGAGAGAAGGGGACAGAGAGAGGGGAACGGAGACAGAAAACAAATGAGTTATGGCTGAGGTACTGGCAGCTGGGACCCATGGAATCCCTGGATGTATACAGGGGATGCAGGGTTTTACTGAAGAAGAAATCAGGAAAGCAAAAAGGAAGCATGGGATGGCCTTGGCTGAGAAGGTTAGGATGCATCCAAAGATGTTCTTCAAGTAAAAAGGAGAAAGAATACCTCGCGAAAGAATAGTTGTTTCTTATTTTCTAAAGGGAAGTGTTCATCATTGTGTTCCAGAGGAAATTCAATTGGACAAATTGATAGGCTTGAAGCAGAGCGCACTTTATCCTTACACTGCAGTTATAATGGTGATTTTAAAATAGCGACAATTCCAAGATGGAGGTGGAGTAGGACACCTGAGATCCAGCTTGTCCACTCCACCCATTTGGAGTCATCGAGTCATAGAGATGTACAGCACAGAAAGAGACCCTTCGGTCCAACTCATCCAGATATCCCAACCCAATCTAGCCCCACCTGCCAGCACCCAGCCCATCTTCCTCCAAACCCTTCCTATTCATATACCCATTCAGATGCCTTTTCAATGTTGCAATTGTACTAGCCTCCACCACATCCTCTGGCAGCTCATTGCATACACGTACCACCCTCTGTGTGAAAAAGTTGTCCCTTAGATCTCTTTTATATCTTTCCCCTATTACCCTAAACCTATGCCCTCTAATTCTGGACTTCACCACCCCATTTGTCTATTTATCCTATCCATGCCCCTCATGACTTTATAAATCTCTATACAGTCACCCCTCAGCCTCCGACGCTCCAGGGAAAACAGCCCCAGCCTGTTCAACCTCTCCCTGCAGCTCAAATCCTCCAACCCTGGCAACATTCTTGTGAATCTTTTCTGAACCCTTTCAAGTCTCACAACATCCTTTTAAAAGGAAGGAGACCAGAATTGCACACAATATTCCAAAAGTGGCCTAACCAATGTCCTGTACAGCTGCAACTAACTCCTGTGTTCAATACTGTGACTAATAAAGGAGCGCATACCAAACACCTTCTTCACTATCACATCCTACCTGCAACTCTACGTTCAAGGTGCAAGAACCTGCACCCCAAGGTCTCTTTGTTCAACAATACCCGCTAGGACCTTACCATTAAGAGTATAATTCCTGCTAATATGTGCTTTCCCAAAATGGCTCCTACCATTACTACTTTACAGTTGATCAATTTTTGCACAAACTCCCTGAAAATTTATTTTTACGTAGCTTTCCCATGAGTTCTTGGCCTAAAGAATACAGGCCTAATGCACTTTATGGTCTCTTAAGAATGTCAGTCCCTGTGTGGCAAATTCCCAACTGCAGCATTGCCATGTGCCCTTGCAGATGAGAGGGATAATTAGTGGGATTAGTTCAGCCTTGTTCAAAAGAGGAGAATTACTTGAATATCGAAGTAGTACAAACTATTCAAGCTCAGTGAAGGAGGAACAGAATATTGATTTGCTTCAGCATTGTCTCATATGCTGCAGATGGGAGCCCTGGGAGTATTCCTTCATTTGAAAAGGGGATTTTCAGACTAAATGAGAGGATAATTGTATTAGATGAAATCAATCAAATCCCATTCGCCAGCACCTGGCCCACACCCCGTCAAACCTCTCCCACTCAAATGCTCACCCAGATGCCCCTGAAATGTTGCAACTGTACCAGCCTCCACCACCTCTCCCAGCAGCCCAGTCCACACACACATACCTTTCCTTTTCATTTCTCTCTTTTCCTTCTTCGCTTTTCCGTTTTTGATCTTTCTCCTCTTCTTTCTTCTCCTGGCCATGAGACTCCTGGCCTCAGACTGTGTACAAACCCAGCCTGACAGACACTCGGCCCAGCTGAGCAATCTCTCAGTGGCCCAAGGTGCCGCGCTCTCAATGGCTGGGCATGTGCAGTCTCTTGGCCAGGTGTGTTGATCTCTCTGCCTGACTTGGTGATCTCTCGGCTGGCTGTGGTGATCTCTTGGCCAGATGTGGGGATCTCGCAGTCCGCCATGGTGATCTCTCGGCCCAGCATGATGATTTCTCAGCCCAGTTTGGAGATCTCTCAGCCCGGCATGGTCAACTCTCAGCTAGGGGGATGGTGATCACTCAGCCTGGCATGGTGATCCAGCCGGGCATGTTGATCTCCCAGCCGGGCATGTTGATCTCCCAGCCTGGCATGGTGATCCCTCAGCCTGGCATGATGATCTCTCAGCTCGGTGTGGTGATCTCTCAGCCCGGTGTGGTGATCTCCCATCCCAGTGTGGTGATCTCTCAGCCTAGTGTGCGAATCTCTTCGTCCAGCCTGATGATCTCTCAGCCTGGCATGGTGATCTCGCAGCTGGGCATGTTGATCTCCCAGCCTGGCATGGTGATCTCCCAGTCTGGCATGGTGATCTCCCAGCATGGCATGATGATCTCCCAGCCTGGCATGATGATCCAGCCTGGCATGGTGATCTCTCAGCCTGGCGTGATGATCTCTCAGCCCGGTGTGGTCATCTCCCATCCCGGTTTGGGGATCTCTCAGCTCAGTGTGGTGATCTCCCATCCTGGTGTGGGGATCTCTCAGCCCGGTGTGGGGATCTCTCAGCCTGGTGTGGGGATCTCTCAACCCGGTGTGGTGATCTCCCATCCCGGTGTGGTGATCTCCCATCCCGGGCATGGTGATCTCCCAGCATGGCATGATGATCTCCCAGCCTGGCATGATGATCCAGCCTGGCATGGTGATCTCTCAGCCTGGCGTGATGATCTCTCAGCTTGGTGTGGTCATCTCCCATCCCGGTTTGGGGATCTCTCAGCTCAGTGTGGTGATCTCCCATCCCGGTGTGGGGATCTCTCAGCCCGGTGTGGGGATCTCTCAGCCTGGTGTGGGGATCTCTCAACCCGGTGTGATGATCTCTCAGCCCGGTGTGGTGATCTCCCATCCCGGTGTGGTGATCTCCCATCCCGGGCATGGTGATCTCACAGCCTGGCATGGTGATCTCCCAGCCTGGCATGGTGATCTCCCAGCCGGGCATGTTGATCTCCCATCCCGGGCATGTTGATCTCTCAGCCTGCCATGGTGATCTCCCAGCCTGGCATGTTGATCTCTCAGCCTGCCATGGTGATCTCCCAGCCGGGCATGGTGATCACTCAGCCTGGCATAATGATCTCTCAGCTCGGCGTGATGATCTCTCTGCTCGGTGTGGTCATCTCCCATCCCGGTGTGTTGATCTCCCATCCCGGTTTGGGGATCTCTCAGCTCAGTGTGGTGATCTCCCATCCCGATGTGGTGATCTCCCATCCCGATGTGGTGATCTCTCATCCCGGTGTGTTGATCTCCCATCCCGGTGTGGTGATCTCTCAGCCTGGTGTGGTGATCTCTCAGCCCGGTGTGGAGATCTCTCAGCCTAGTGTGGGGATCTCTTGGCCCAGCCTGATGATCTCTCAGCCTGGCGTGGTGATCACTCCGCCTGGCATGGTGATCTCGCAGCCGGGCATGGTGATCTCCCAGCCTGGCATGATGATCTCCCATCCCGGTGTGGTGATCTCTCAGCCTGGTGTGGGGATCTCTCAGCCCGGTGTGGGGATCTCTCAGCCCGGTGTGGGGATCTCTCAGCCTTGTGTGGGGATCTCTTGGCCCAGCCTGATGATCTCTCAGCCCAGTCTGATGATCTCTCGGCCTGGTGTGGTGATCTCTTGGCCCAGCCTGAAGATCTCTCAGCCTGGTGTGGGGATCTCCCGGCCCAGTCTGATGATCTCTCGGCCCAGCATGTGCAGTCTCTTGGCCAGCTGTCGCCTTAGCACAGCCCTCTGATCTCAAGGTGATTCTTTGAAGTGCGGTCCAACTGAGATTAAACACTTAAGAAAGACTGGAATGTTTGAACCTGCATCTTTATTCCTTTATTTTCCAGTTAAAAGTAAGAATGTCTGCAACATGTAACTTTTAACCTTACATCGTGTGTTTTATGTTATACTATATTTACTTTAAAAATAAGAAGTGTTGATTTTTTAAATATTGTTCTTTCTTCATTCCTCCTTCTTAAGATTCTGTGCCTCGATATTTGTCCCTAAGATGGTGCATTGTGTGGTGACATTATACACTTCTCACTGTATTCCTGTACCTTTGTACTGAGTACATGTGACAATAAAATCAAAATCAAATTACAGACAAAAAAAGAAGAGTTGGAATAACTATTGGAAAACTTAGCAGGATAATGGGTTATTTATCTCATAAACAGCAACTGCTCCAATAGAGTAACGTCCCATAAACACATCCTTGGCACCGGCAAATTCAGTAAAATTGATTGTCTCACTTGCAATTCTGGACAAGGATTATAATAGAATTGTTCAAGATTACATTTGCTTTCAGTGTTCTGGAAACAGTTCAATCTTTATTTATCCCTTTCAATCTTTCCTATTCATGTTCCTGTCCAAATGCCTCTGAAATGTTGTAATTGTACCTGCCTGGACCACTTTCTCTGGCAGCCCATTCCATACACACACCCCCTCTGCACGAAAATGTTACCCCTCAGATCCCTTTTAAATCTTTCCCCTCTCACCTTAAACTTGTGCCATCTGGTTTTGGACTCCCCTGTCCTGGGGAAAAGGCCTTGGCTATTCATCTTGTCCCTGGCCCCTCATGATTTTATAAATTTTGCCAGCGATGATATATAAGCAGGGTAGAAGATGAAAGGCTGAATGCCAGGAAACACAGAATCAGAATAACGGCTTCAGTTTGAAACTGGTAACTAATGGAGTGTCACAGGGATCAATGCTGTGACCTCAACTATTATAATCACATTAAACTACTGGGGTGGGTTGAGTAAATGGGAAGGAAAAGGAGCCTGGAGTATAATGTGGCTGTGGCATGAGGTCGTTTGATTGACAGGAATAACAGAGAGCAGAACATTATTTAAAAGGAGAGAGATGACAGAATTCTGGAGGAGGGGGATCTGCCTTTTCTTGGAGAGGAATCTCAAAAGACTAACATACAGGTACATCAAAGAAGTAAGTAGTCAGATGGAATATTGACCTTTAAGGTTAGGGAGTAATGTATAAAAGGAGGGAGGTCTTGTTACAACTGCACGGTCACTGTTTAGACCACACATCGAGTATTGCGTTCAGTTATGGATTCCTTTCTGAAAATGAGATACTTGCATTGGAAGCAGTTCAGAGAAGTCTCAGTTCCTGGGAGGAAGGGATCCTGGTTTCAAAAATCCAATTAACCTGGATTAGAAACATTAACTCTCTTATCCCTCCACAGATGCTGCCAGACCTGCTGCAGTTCTCCAGTGATTTCTTTTTGGCGTGTTCCAAGAGGTTTATATCTAGAATAATCAACGCCCCGGAGTGAGTTACAGACTGGAATCGAATCAAGGGATTCGAAGTAGTGATCTGACTGGAAAGCCACTGGAATTCTGAAAATGTGATTGCACTGATATTTTTGTCTCAATAGTATCCTGCTGAGGGGTCTTTTTAAATGTAAAACTCAATATTCAAACTTCCTTGTGCACTAGTCTGGGAAAGGCACATCTAGGACTGGATCCTCCAAGGTGGGTCTGTATCTCAGTGACCTGGAGTTGTTTCATAGCATCCCTGTTGCAGTGTTTTAAATGCAGGAAGAGCTCACTGAACAGAGAAGAACAAAGAACAATGCAGCACAGGAACAGGCCCTTCGGCCCTCCAAGCCTGTGCTGACACATTTTACCCTTGCATACTAAACAGTCTTCATTTCCAGGATCCATATCCCTCTATTCCCTTCCTATTTGTGTATTTGTCCAGGTATTCCCTTGAATGCTGCTGATGTGTCTGCTTCCACCACCTCCTCTGGCAGTACATTCCAGGCACTCACCACCCTTTGTGGGAAAAACGGGCCTTGCACATCTCTTTTAAACTTCCCTCCTTGTGGTTTGAACCTGTGCCCCTCGTAATTGACACTCTCCACCAATCTGTGAAATAGCCTCATATTTCCACTTAATCTAATGCCATTGACATTCTTATAACCTTCTACATTCCAATGTAAACAAATCCAGTCTATCCAAACTTTCTTCATAGCTAAAACCACTCATACTAAGGCAACACCCTGGCAAACCTTTTCTGTACCCTGTCTAAAGCATCAACGATCTTCTAGTAGTGTGGTGATCAGAGCTGGACACAATATTCCATGTGCAGTCTAACTAAAGTTCTACAAAGCTGAAGCATAACTTGCCTATCATAGAAATCATAGAATCCCTACTGTGTGGAAACAGGCCATTTGGCCCAACAAGTCCACACCGACCCTCTGAAGATATCCCATGCAGACCCATTCCCCTTCCCTATTATTCCACATTTCCCCTGAATAATGCGCCTACCTTACACATCCCTGAACGCTATGGGCAATCTAGCTTGGCCAGTTCACCTAACCCACACATCTTTGGACTACTGTTATCCTCAATGCCCATTCCAATGAAGGCAAGTATGCTATAGGACTTTTTACTCCCTTATCCACCAGCAAGAAAGGAAGCACATGTCCAGTATAGACAGGACAGATCAAGTGCACATGTCAGGTATAGACAGGACAGATGGAGTGCACATGTCAGGTATAGACAGGACAGATCGAGTGCACATGTCAGGTATAGACAGGACAGATCGAGTGCACATGTCAGGTATAGACAGGACAGATCGAGTGCACATGTCAGGTATAGACAGGACAGATCGAGTGCACATGTCAGGTATAGACAGGACAGATCGAGTGCACATGTCAGGTATAGACAGGACAGATCGAGTGAATCCTTAGAAGAGTATACGTAAGAGGGAAATCAGGAGGGCAAAAAGGGGACATGAGATAGCTTTGGCAAATAGAGTTAAGGAGAATCCAAAGGGTTTTTACAAATACATGAAGGACAAAAGGGTAACTGGGGAGAGAATAGGGCCCCTCAAAGATCAGCAAGACGGCCTTTGTGTGGAGCTGCAGGAGATGGGGCAGATACTAAACGAGTATTTTGCATCGATATTTACTATGGAAAAGGACATGGAAGATATAGAATGTAGGGAAATAAATGGTGACATCTTGAAAGATTACAGAGGAGGAAGTGCTGGATGTCTTGAAATGCATAAAAGTGGATAAATCCCCGGGACCTGATCAGGTATACCCGAGAAATCTGTGGGAAGTGATTGCTGGGCCTCTTACTGAGATATTTGTATCAGCGATAGTCACAGGTGAGGTGCTGGAAATCTGGAGGTTGGCAAAAGTGGTGCCACTGTTTAAGAAGGTTGGTAAAGACAAGCCAATGAACTGTAAACCGGTGAGCCTGACCTCGGTGGTGGGCAAGTTGTTGGAGGGAATCCTGAGGGACAGGATGTACATGTATTTGGAAAGGCAAAGACTGATTAAGGATAGTCAACATGGCTTTGTGTGTGGGAAATCATGTCTTACAAACTTGATTGATATTTTTGAAGAAGTGACAGAGGATTGATGAGGGCAGAGCAGTAGATGTGATCTATATGGACTTCAGTAAGGCGTTCGACAAGGTTCCCCATGGGAGATTGGTGAGCAAGGTTAGATCTCATGGAATGCAGGGAGAACTAGCCATTTGGAGATAGAACTGGCTCAAAGGTAGAAAACAGAGTATGGTGGTGGAGGGTTGTTTTTCAGACTGGAGGCCTGTGACCAGTGGAGTGCCACAAGAATCGGTGCTTGGTCCACTACTTTTCAACATTTATTTAAATGATTTGGATGTGAGCATAAGAGATATAGTTAGTAAGTTTGCTGAAGACACCAAAATTGGAGGTGTAGTGGACAGCAAAGATTACAATGGGATCATGATCAGATAGGCTAATGGCCCCGGAGTGGCAGATGGAGTTTAATTTAGATAAATGTGAGGTGCTGCATTTTGGGAAAACAAATCTTAGCAGGACATACACATTTATAGTAAGGTCCTAGGGAGTGTTGCTGAACAAAGAGACCTTGGATTGCAGGTTCATAGTTCTATGAAAGCCTAATCTCAAATAGATAGGTTAGTGAAGAAGGCATTTGTTATGCTTTCCTTTATTGGTCAGAGTATTGAGTATAGGAGTTGGGAGGTCATGTTGTGGCAGTGCAAGACATTGGTTAAGGCACTGCTGGAATATTGCACGCAATTCCAGTCTCCTTCCTATTGGAAAGATGTTGTGAAACTTGGAAGGGTTAAGTAAAGATTTAAAGGGATGTTGCCAGGGTTGGAGAATTTGAGCTTCAGGGAAAGGTTGAATAGGCTGGGACTTCTTTCCCTGGAGCATCAGAGGCTGAGGGGTGATCTAATGGAGGTTTATAAAATCATGAGGGGCATGGATAGGATAAATAAACAAAGTATTTTCCCTGGGGTGTGGGAGTACAGAACTAGGGGGCATAGGTTTAGAGTGAGAGGGGAAAGATATAAAAGAGACCTGGGGGCAGCTTTTTCATTCAGAGGGTGTTATGTAAATGGAATGAGCTGCCAGAGGAAGTGATGGTGGCTAGTACAATTGCAACATTGAAAAGGCATCTGGATGGGTATGTGAATAGGAAGGGTTTGGAGGGATATGGGCCAGGTGCTGGCAGGTGGGACTAGGTTGTGTTGGGATGGCATGGACGAGTTGGATGGAAGGGTCTTTTTCCATGCTGCATATCTCTATGACTCTATGACTCTATCACACTGTGACACTGCCACCTTTAGTGATCTGTGGATGTGCACACCCAGATCCCTCTGCATATTAATGCTCCGTAGGGTTCTGCCATTCACTATATAATTGCCAGCTGTATTTGACCTTTCAAAATGCATCACTTCACATTTGTTGAGATTAAACTCCATCTGCCATTTTTCTGCCCATGCCTCCAACTGATCTATGTTCTGTTGTATCCTCTGACAATCCTCCTCATTATCTGCAACTCCACCAATCTTTGTATCGTCCCAATCTTTGTATCATCCACAAACGTACTAATTAGACTCGTCACATTTTCCTCCAAATTATTTATAAAGGCCATGAACAGTAGAGGCCCCAGCTCTGATCCCTGTGAACACCACCAGTCACAGCCCTGCATTCTGAAAAGCATCCTCCACCACTCCCCTCTGTCTCCTGTGATTGAGTCAGTTCAAATTAGGAAACTCCATCTGGCCAGCTCACCCCGATACCATGTGACTTCACCTTTTGTACCAGTCTGCCATGAGGGACCTTGTCAAAGGTTTTACTGAAGTCCTTGTGGACAACATCAACTGGTTTACCCTCATCAACCATCTTCATCATCTCCTTAAAAAACGTGGTCAAGTTAGAAAGGCATGACCTCTCCCGCACAAAACCATGCTGTCTGTCACTTATAAATCCATTCAATCTGTATCTAACAGGTCCGTGCTGATGGAGACAACTTGTTTGATGCCCTGCAAGCTGTTCAAGTTCTGGTAGATGGTTCTGAGGGGGGTTGGTAATCTCATCTTTTCCTAGTTTCGGGTAAGATAGTGCACTGGGGAGTGGGGAGACCACAGTTTGATGAATGACTGAATGAAATGTGGAAGGAGTAAATACCGAGCGATTGAGAGTGGGTTGGCAAATAAAGGACCTTAATATAAAAATAAAGAAACATATAGTACAATATCTCACGAACCCATAGAATAAGATGTTTGAAGGTGATTGTCTCTCTGCATCAGTAAAGACATGCCAGCTCGCCCACAGAGACCTTGTTAATGATGAACTGATCTGGGTGACCAGGGCAGAACCTCAGCAGATCACAGGATATTCAGGGACAAAGGTTACAAGATAAACAAGTGACCACATCAGCGAACAGGCACCGTGTGTTTGAATCTGACTGGTAGGTATGTAATACACAGGGACCTGATGTAATCAAAATGCCGAGTTAATTGAATTATTAATTTGATGTAATTAATTTCCAGACCTGATGTAATCATCACCCAGTTGGTTGACTTGTGAACTTGATCTGATTAACTGCACAAGAACAGTTAGTTTGTAGACTGACATAACTTTGATGTCAGAAAGTGTAAGAATGGTATTGTACAGGTGTCTGACAGAGAGAGCTGGATTGTCCTGTGTGATGGTCTTGAGTTCCTCTCCTGGCTGTAATCGATTCCCGCTGGAATAAACTGCTGTTCCTGCTGAATTGCCCAGGCCTTCAGAGTCTTCTTGCCTCAGAGGCAGCTGTCACTCCTACAGCAGTAATATCTGGATTACTCCCAGTGCCGTGTCCCAGTGGGAGTCGGAACAGGAGTGCAGAGGAATCTCTTCTGGGGTAGAAGAGATCTGGATCAGAAGGAAAGGTTGCACCTGAATTGCAATATACTGGTGGGGAGAGTTGCTCGAGCTGCTTGGGTTGGGGAAGATGGGGATGGAATTAACACCGAGGGAGATAGTGAGGAAAGGGATCAGTCTGAGACTGGGTATAGTTGGGAAAAGGGGCAAGTCAATTACACTTGGGCAGGCAGGAAAAAAAGCAGACAGCGAGGTAAGACTGATAAATTAAACTGTGTTTATTTCTATGCAAGTGGTCTAGCAGGTAAGGCAGATGATCTCAGGGCATGGTTGGGAACATGGGACTGGGATATCATAGCAATTACAGAACCGAGGCTCAGGGATGGACAGGACTGGCAGCTCAATGTTCCAGGGCATACATGCTCGAGGAAGGATTGAAAGGGGAGGGAGGGATGGTGGGGGTGAGGGGGGTGAGGGCAAGAGAGGAGAGAGAGGCATATTTCGATTAGGGATAATATTACAGCTGTACTTTAGGATGATATTCCTGTGAGTATATCCAGGGAAATTATTCAGTTGGAATCAAGAAATAAGAAAAGGAAAATCACCTTATGAAGATTGTACTGTAGATTCCAAACATTCGGGGGAAATTGGAAAGCAAATTTGTTAGGTGATCTCAATTATCTGTAAGAATAATAGGCTGATAATGTTTGGGAATTTGAACTTTCCAAAGCAGACACTGAGACTGCCATCGTGTTAATGACTTGGTTGGAGAGGAGTTTGGTAAGTGTGTACAAGAAAATGTTCTGATTCAGTATGTGGATGTACTTTCTAAAGGAACAAAACTTGATCTACTCTTTGGAGATAAGGCAGGGCAGGCGACTGAGGTGTCAGTGGGGGAGCACTTTAGGGTCAGGAACCATAATTCTCTTTGTTTTAAAATAATGATTGGAAAGGTAGAACGGATCTAAAAGCTAAAGTTCTAAATTTATAGGAAGGTCAATTTGCATGATATTAGGCAAGAACTTTCAAACGTTGATTGGAGACAAATGTTTGCAGGTAAAGGGACAGCTGGGAAATGGGAAGACAACGAGTGTCCAGGGACAGTATGTTCCCATATGGGTGAAGGGCAAGGCTGGTAGCTTTGAGGAATGCTGAATGACGAGAGAAAATGAGGTTTTGCTCAAGAATAAGCAAGAAGCATATGTCAGATGTAGACAGCAGGGATCGAGAGGATCCCAAGAAGAGTATAAAGGCAGTAGAAGTGTACATAAGAGGGAAATCAGGAAGACAACAATGGGACATGAGATTAGTGTTGGCAAGCAGGGTTAGGAGAATCCAAAGGGATTACATTAAGGAGAAAAAGGTAATTCAGGAGAGAATACAGATCAGCAAGACCACCTGTGGAACTACAGGAGATATGGGTGATGCTGAACAAATGCTTTACATCAGTGTTTATTGTGAAGAAGAAGATGGAATTGAGAGAACGTGGGGAAATAAATAGCGATATCTTGATAAATGTCCACATTTCAGAGGAGGAGGTGCAGGACATCTTAAAACATATAAAGGTTGGTAAATCCACAGGAACTGTTCAGGTGTACCTTGAACTCCATCGGAATCTAGAGAAGTGATTGCTCTGCCCCTTGCTGAGATATTTATATCATCTGTAGTCACAGGTGAGGTTCCAGAAGACTGGAGGTTGGCTAATGTGGTGCCATTATTCAAAAAACGTGGTAAGGAGAGACAAGGGAACTATAGACCGGTGAGTCTGACATTGGTGGTGGGGAACATGTTGAGAGGGGATCCTGAGGGACTGGATTTACATGTACTTGGAAAGGCAAGGGCAGATTAGGGATTGTCAACATGGGGCATTGTGTATGGGAAATCATGTTTCACTAACTTAATTGAGTTTTTTCAAAAGGTAACAAAGATGATTGATGAAGAGTGGTGAACATGGTCTATAAGTACTTCAGTAAGGTGTTCAGCAAAGTTCTGCATGGTAGATTGGTGAGCAAGATTAGGTCACATGGAACACAAGGGGAACTAGCCAATTGAATACAGAAGGTTGGAGACAGAGGGTGGTGATAGAAGGTTGCTTCCTAGACTGGAGACCTGTGACCACCGCTGTGACATAGTGATCGATGCTGGGTCCACTACTTTTTGTCATTTATAAACATAATTTGGATGTGAACATGGGAGGGATAATTAGTAAGTTTGTGATGACAACAAAATTGGAGGTGTAGTGGACAGTGGAGAAGATTCCCTCAGAGCACAACAGGACCTTGATCAGATGGGTTGCTGGGCTGGGGAGTGGCAGATAGAGTTTAATTTAGATAAATGTGTGGTGTTGCATTTTGGAAAGGCAAGTCAGGGTGGGACATATGCAGTTAATGGTAAAGTACTGGGGAGTGTTGCTAAACAAAGAGACCTTGGAGTGCTGGTTCATAGATGTTTGAAAATGGAGTCACAGGTAGACAGGGGAGTGAAGAAGGTATTTAGATATAGACTTAAGCTTTATTGTCACATGTACTCAAGTACAGGAGTACAGTGAAATGTGTGACAATGTCATCAAGCACGGTGCCATCTCAGGGACGAAGGTACCTAAGTGCACGATGTAGGTGCACAGAGAAACACAAAAACTGAGAAGGAAAGCATTCCTGTGTTTCTTTTATTGGTCAGTGCATTGAGTATAGGAGTTGGGACGTCATGTTGTGGCTGTGAAGGACATTGGTTAGCCCACTATTGGAATGCTGCTTTCGAATCTGGTCTTCCTCCTATCGGAAGGACGTTGTGAAACATAAAATGGTTCAGAAAACATTTACAAGGATGTTGCCAGGGTTGGAGGGTTTGAGCTATAGGGAGAGGCTGAATAGGCTGGGGCTATTTTCCCTGGATTGTCAGAAGCTGAGGGGTGATCTTGTAGGGATTTATAAAATCAGGAGTGGCCAGGATAGAGTAAATAGACAATGTCTATTTCCCAGGTGATAAGAGTCCAAAACTATAGGTCATAGGTTCCAGGTGAGAGGGGAAAGATTTCAAAAGGACCTAAGGTGCAGTGTTTTTCTTGCAGAGAGTGATGTGTGTATGGAATGAGCTGCCAGAGGAAGTGGTGAAAGCAGGCACAATTACAGCATTTAAAAGGCACCTGGATGGGTATATTAATAGGAAGGGTTGAGAGGAATTTGGGCCAAGTGCTGGTGAATGGGACTAGATTAATTTCGGATATTTGTTCCGCATGAATGGGTTGAACTGAAGGGTCTTTTTCCATGCTGTATATCTCTGTGATTCGATAACAACAGGGAAGTGCATGGGGCAGACTGACTAAGTACTGGCACAGGGCTGATCTAAACATTTTTCAACATTTAACCAAATGACCTGCCAATAACCATGCCTCATGGTTTTCTCTATACTGATGACTTAGAGTCATAGACGTGTACAACACAGAAACAGACCCTTCCATTAAAGCCATCCGCCCTGAACAGATCTGGTCCCATTTGTCAGCATCTGGCCCTCATCTCTCTAAACCCTTCTTATTCAAATATCCATCCAGATGCTTTCCAAGTGCTATAATTGGGGAAGTGTTCCCTGGAAGACGAATGCCTCATATTCTGCCTTGGGAGCCTGCAGCCACTCGGGTTAAATGTGGATTTCAACAGTTTCCTCATGTACCCTCTCCCCGCATTATCCCAGTCCCAAGCCTCCAACTCAGCACCGCCCTCCTGACCTGTCCATCACCTTTCCCATCTGTCTGCTCCACCCCACAGCCCCCTGACCTATCACCTTCTCCCTCACCTTCATCTGCCTATCGCTTTCCCATCTACCTTCACCCCAGCACCAACCCCCAGCCCCCTCCCATCTATCTCTCCTGGCCTACAAGCCTCATTCCTAATGAAGGGCTTATGCCTGAAATGTTGATTCTCCTGCTCCTCAGATGCTGCCCGACCTGCTGTGCTTTTCCAGCACCCCACTCTCGACATTGATCTCCAGCATCTGCAGTCCTCACTTTCTCCGTGCTGTTAGGTAGTTTCATGCTATCGTGTACCACAGGAGAGTCATGGCTGGTCGAGTCCCACAGAGACAAATGTAACCCATTGGGTCATTGTTTCTGGAAGGTTTATTCTTCTCGAAGGATTCTTCAGGGTTAGTGGTTTGACCAAACCCTCCCACATACCAGATTCTGCTGTCTCCATGGTGTAAGTTAGAAGTGGATGGAAGGCAGACTGTTTGTTGACTTCACATCACATGTTCTGGAATAAAATGATGCTGTGATTTTGTAAAATGTCAGACTGTGAGGGAGTTGTGGAACAGATTGCTGGGCCTTTTGCTGAGATATTCGTATAATTGACAGCCAAGGCTGAGGTGCCAGAAGACAGGACAGTGGCTACCATCATGCTATTATTTAAAAAAGGTGGTAGGAAAAAGCTGGGGAACTATGGATCTGTGAGTCTGCTGTCAGTGGTGGGAAAGTTTTGAGAAAAAAAAAGTTAAAAAGATACATGAAGAGGGACAGGTTGTTTGTACATGGAGCTTATGGAGAGGCCTAGATATGGATGGCTCTGGAGAGTTTTTTCGGACAGTGAAAACTGAATGGTGGATTATTGAGAAGGAATTTTTTTTTTTTATTTGTTCAGTTAAGTGTTTGATTTCTTTTTAATGTTTTTACTTTTTTTTGCATGCTTCATTTTAAATCTCTGGGTAAGGAAAGGTATTTAATTTTAAATATACGGTGCTACTGAGAGCTTCTTCTTTTTAGGATGAATGTTACTGACAGCCTGCAAGAGACATTGAGGTGTGATGACTACTAGATTCCGAGGTGTGTAATCACAGCGCGATCATTCAGATCGATAACTGCCCATCAGTAAGGGTATGAAGGTGGTTTCGAAATTTCCTATGGATATTCCTCTCTCAAACAGATAATCCGTTTTGGGTATCATTGAATGGGAAAAATAGGAGTGGTTGTCAGGTCTTGGGCACTAAGAATGAATTTTATGTTAAATAGGTTTGTCAAGATTTAAAAGATTAATAATTTTTGGGAACTCTCCTGTGAGGGGCACAGACAGGAGATTCTGCGGTAATGAGTGTGAATCGAGGAGAGTACGTTGCTTTTCTGGTGCCAGGGTGAAGGACGTCTCAAAATGTTTGAAGCAGATTGTCAAAGGGGAGAGTGAGAAGCTGGAAGTTGTTGTACACGTTGGTCAGAATGACATTGTTCAAGAAAGGGTTGAAGCATTACAGAGTGAGTGTAAGAGGTTAGGTAGAAGGTTAATAAACAGAATATGAAACGTAGTAATCTCTAGTTTATTTCTGGAGCCAAGTTCTAATGAGCGAAGGAATAATAAGGTTAGGACAGATAAATCAATGGTTGAAGAAGTGCTGCAATGTACAGGGATTCAGTTTCTTGGATTGTTAGGATCTCTTCTCAGACAGAAGAGATTTAAAAAGGATGGGGTTCGCCTGAACTATAAGGGGACCAATATCCTGATGGGGAGATTTGCCAGTTCAATATTAGGAAGTTGTAAACGTTTAGAGAGGTGGGTGGGGGCTTCCTAAGTAACATTGAAAATGGAAAGAAAGATGGCAATGGTTCTGAATCAGAAAACAGCAAGATATTTAGAAAAGACGACAAGAACGAGTCAGAACAGAGAAACTTTGAACACTTAAACTGCATTTATTTCAATGCAAGGGGCCTTATTGATAAGGCTGATGGACTCAGGGCATGTAAGGGAACTTGGGACTGGGATGTCATTGCTATCACAGAACTTGGCTGAGGAATGCAGAAGAGTCGACAAGTGTGGTGCTGGAAAAGTACTGCCAGTCAGGCAGCATCCAAGGAGCAGGAGAGTAGCTCTTCATTAGAAATGAGGGGATGGCCCAAGGGAGAGATAAATGGGAGGGATCTCGGGCTGGGGGCAAGGTAGCTGGGAATGTGATAGGTCAATGGAGGAGAGGGGTAATGGTGATAGGTCAGAAAGGACGGTGGAGCAGGATAGGTGAGAAGGAAGATGGACAGGTAGAACAGTTCAAGAGGAGTGTGCCAAGTTGGAATGTTGGATCTGGGATAAGGTGGTGGGGGAAATGAAGAAACCGAGGAAATCTACATTGATCCCATGTGGTTGGAGCAACCCAAGGAGGAAGATGAGGCTTTCTACCTCAAGGTGGTTAGAGTTTGGCAAAATCCCCCCAACTACTCTGCCAAGGACATGCCAGTACTGGACCTCCTCCACCGCCAAACTCCAGCCACCCCACATCTGGAGGAAGAATACGTTATCTTCCGCCTTGGGACCATCCAACCACATGGGATCAATGTAGATTCCACCAGCTTCTTCATTTCACCTCCTCCCTCCTTATCACAGAGCCAAATGTCCCATCAGGCACCACCCTCTGGAACTGTCCAACCGGTCCATCTTCCTTCTCACCTATCTGCTCCACCCTCCTCCATCTACCTAGCACATTCCCAGACCCCTCCCATTTAAGTCTCAGCCCCCACCCCCCCCGGGCCATCCTCCCATTCCTGGTGAAGAGCTTATACTCGAAATGTTGGCTCTGCCTGACCGGCTGTGCTTTTCCAGCACCACTCGTTATGATCTCCAGCGTCTGCAGTCCTCACTTTCTCTTGAGGAATGGAAAAGACTGGCAGTTCAATGTTCTGTTTTTGGGTTTTCTCGGAAGGATATAAAGAGAGGCAAGAGAGGAGAGGAGGAGTGTTGTGTTTTTGATTAAGGAAAATATTACGACTGTAATTTGAGAAAATATTTCTGAGGGACCATTTCATGAAAATATATGAGTTGAAGTTAGAAATAAGAAAGGGATGATTACCTTGATGGGATTGTACTATCGGCTCCCCAATAGTCAGAGGGCAATTGAGAAGCAAATATGTAGAGAGATCTTAAATATATATAAAAATGATAAGTTTGAAATAGTAAGGGATTTAAATATTCTAAACATTGATTCAGATTGCCAGAGTGTTAAAAAATTTTGATGGTGAAGGATTTGTTAAGTTGCAAGAAAATTTCCTTTGTCAAGATATAAATGTTCCTACTAGAGAAGGATCAAACCCGAACTTCTCTTGGGAAATAAGACAGACCAGGTGACTGAGTGTTAGTCAGGGAACACTTTGGGAGCAGTGATAATAAAACTATCAGTTTTAAAATAGTTATAGAAAGGCACAGGTCTTCCATAAAAGTTAAAGTTCTCAATTAGAGTAAGGCAAATTTTAAAAGTATGAAACAAAAACTTTCAAAAGTTGATTGGAGTAGACTGGTCACAGGTAAAAGGAACTAGGAGGAAGTGAGGATGCAAATGCTGGAGATCAGAGTCGCAAGTGTGGTCTTGGAAGAGCACAGCAGGTTTCCTATTTGTGGGATGCTGCCTGACTTGTTGTGCTTTTCCAGCACCACATTCTCGACTCTTCGCAGGTAAATGGGAGGCCTTCCAAAGTGTGATAACAAGAGTCCAGAAACATTCTGTTCCTGTTAGAGTGAAAGGCAAGGCTGGTAAGATTAGTGAACAATGGATGAATAAAGATGTTGAAGTTCAAGTCAAGAATAAAAAAAATCTATCAGAGAGACAATTAGGATGAAGTGAATGTCTTGAAGAGTGTATAAGGTGAAGGAACATCCTTAAGAAGGCAATGAGGAAGGCAATGAGGGGATAGGAGGGAGCCTTGGCAGGGAAGGGAAAGATAATCCAAAGAGATTCTATAAATACATTAACAATGAGGGAGCAACTGGGGAGAGATAGGGCCCCTTAAAGATTAACGAGGTTGTCTTTGTGTTGAACCTCAAGAAATGGGAGGGATATAAATGAATAATTCTGCTTTACTGTTGGGAAGGAATTGGATGCGAGAGAAATCAGGGAAATAAACACTGATGTTTTGGGGAAAGTTTCCAGTACAGAAGAGGAAGTGCTGGAGATCTTAAAAAACATAAAAGTAGGTAAACCTCCAGGACCGGATCGAGTGTGTCCCAGGACACTGTGGGAAGTTAGGGAGAAAATTACAGGGCCCCTAGCAGAAATATTTGTATCATCAATAAACACAGGTGAAGAATTGATGGACTGGGGTGTGGCTAATATGTCATTGTTTAAGAAGGGATGTGAGGAGAAGCCTGGGAATGATCGACCCGTGAGTCTCACTTCGGCGGTGGGGACGTTTTTAGAGATGATTCTGAAAGATAGGATTTACACAGGGTGGAGAGGAAAGAATTGATTAGAGATGCTCAGTATGGTTTTGTGTGAGGAAAATCATGTCTCACACACTTAGTTAGATTTGTTTTTTGGAAGTAACAAAACCAATGAGGACAGAGTGGTCGATGGTGTTTGCTTGGCCTTTAGTAAAGCCTTTAACAAGGTTCTGCATGTTAAACTAAAGAGTAAAGCTAGATCACATGGGATTCAGGGTGGGCTTGCCAATTGGATATGTAATTGGCTTGATTGTAGAAGACAGCAGGTGATGGTGGATCATTGTTTTTCAGACTGGAGGCCTGTGACCAGCGGTGTTCCACTGGGAGCGGTACTGGCTCCACTTCTGTTAGTCATTGAAATGAACGTTTTAGATGAGAATACGCGAGGCATGGTTAGTAAGTTTGTGGACGACACCAAACTTGGTGAAACAGACAGTGAAGAATGCTACCCGAGATTACAAGGAGATCTTAATCAATTGGGCTAAAGGGCTGAGGGATGGCAGATGGAATTTAATTTGGATACAGGTGAGGTATTGCATTGTGGTAATACAACCAAGGACAGGACTTATTGGTAGGGCCCTGGGTAGTGTTACAGAGCGGAAAGACCTTGGGGTTCAGGGACATATTTCTTTGAAGTTTGCACAGGGTAGTTAAGGAGGTATTTAGCACACTTGCCTTCATTACTTCTACACTCAAAGGCCTGTGCAATGTCAGAACTGACATTATATTGAAGTTCTATAGGGCACTGGTGAGGCCTCTTCTGGTTTATTATATGCAATTCTCATGACCCTGTGATAGGAAGGATATTATTAAACTGGAGAGGGTTCAGTAAAGATTTACCAAGATGTTGTCAGGAATGGAAGGTTTCAGATATAAAAATGGACTGGAAAGGTGAGGACGTTTTTCACTGTTGTATTGGAGGTTGAGGAGTGACCTTATTGATGTTTAAAAAACCTTGAGGTGCATAGATAAGGTGAATGACAGGGGTCTTTTTCCTCGGGTGGGGAGTTCAAACCAAAGGGGTATATTTTTAATGTGTGAGGAGAAAGATCAAAAAACGACATGATGGGCAAAATTTTTAGTAGTTTCGGTTTAGAATGAACTGCCAGAAGAAGTGATGGATGCAGGTACAGTTATAACATTTAAACTACATAAGACTATAAGACCAAAAGACGTAGGAGTGGAAGTAAGGCCATTCGGCCCATCAAGTCCACTCCACCATTCAATCATGGTTGATGGGCATTTCAACTCCACTTACCAGCATTCTCCCCGTAGCTCTTAATTCCTCGTGACATCAAGAATCTATCGATCTCTGCCTTTAAGACATTTAGCGTCCCGGCCTCCACTGCACTCCGCGGCAATGAATTCCACAGGCCCACCACTCTTTGGCTGAAGAAATATCTCCGCATTTCTGTTCTGAATTGACCTCCTCTAATTCTAAGGCTGTGTCCACGGGGTCCTAGTCTCCTCGCCTAATGGAAACAATTTCCTAGCGTCCACCTTTTCCAAGCCACGTATTATCTTGTAAGTTTCTATTAAGTCTCCCATTAATCTTCTAAACTCCAATGAATACAATCCCAGGATCCTCAGCCGTTTGGATAAGTTCATGAAGAGGAAAGGTTTGGAGGGATATGGACCAAGCGCAGGCAGGTGGGAGTAGTTTAGTTTTGGAACATGGTCAGCGTGGCCAGGTTGGTCCGAAGGATCTGTCTCCGTGCTGTATGACTCTATGACTCCATGACATTACGGTACACAGTCAAAAGACACGTTAGTCTCTGTACACCCTCACTTTGTCCTCCAGACCAGAGGCTGGGACACAGCAGAGGGGAAGGGAATTGTTGATGGACGGAGATACCGAGGGGCTTTTATATGCAGTAGGTGTGTAATGGAGGCACTACAGAGGGAGAGTTCAGGATAGATGGAGTTGCACAGGGGAGGGCAATTACACAGGGGCCATGGAGGGGGCAGGGACCATGGAGGGGGGCAGGGGCCATGGAGGGGGACAGGGACCATGGAGGGGGGCAGGGGCCATGGAGGGGGGCAGGAGCCATGGAGGGGGGCAGGAGCCATGGAGGGGGGCAGGGGCCATGGAGGGGGGCAGGAGCCATGGAGGGGGGCAGGAGCCATGGAGGGTGACAGGGGCCATGGAGGGGGACAGGGGCTGTGGAGGGTGACAGGGGCCATAGAGGGGGACAGGGGCCGTGGAAGGGGACAGGGGTCATGGAAGGGGACAGGGGTCATGGAGGGGGACAGGGGCCTTGGAGGGAGTCAGGGGTCATGGAGCAGGGCAGGAGCCATGGAGGGAGTCAGGGGCCATGGAGGGGGACAGGGGCCATGGAGGGGGACAGGGGTCATGGAGGGGGGCAGGGGCCATGGAGGGGGACAGGGGCCATGGAGGGGGGCAGGAGCCATGGAGGGGGGCAGGGGCCATGGAGGGGGGCAGGAGCCATGGAGGGTGACAGGGGCCATGGAGGGTGACAGGGGCCATGGAGGGGGACAGGGGCCGTGGAGGGTGACAGGGGCCATAGAGGGGGACAGGGGCCGTGGAAGGGGACAGGGGTCATGGAAGGGGACAGGGGTCATGGAGGGGGTCAGGGGCCTTGGAGGGGGACAGGGGCCATGGAGGGGGACATGGAGGGGGTCAGGGGTCATGGAGGGGGACAGGGGTCATGGAGGGGGACAGGGGCCATGGAGGGGGACAGGGGTCATGGAGGGCGACAGGGGTCATGGAGGGGGACAGGGGGGAGGGGGACAGGGGTCATGGAGGGGGGACAGGGGTCATGGAGGGGACAGGGGCCTTGGAGGGGGACAGGAGGGGGGGGGGGTGGGGTGTAGATTCAGGATTGAAAGACAGAAATTAAGAAGAGAGGAAAGACAGAGAGAGAATGAGAGAAGAAGAAGAAAGAAAGCAAGAAAGAGGGAAAGAACAGAGACAAAGAAAGAAGGAGAGAGAGAAAAGAGAGAGAGAAAATGTGAGAAGAAAGTTTGAGAGGGAGTCAGTAAGTGAGAATCAGAGACAAAGAGAGAGACAGAGAGAGGGAAAAGAGGAAAAAAATCAGACAGGTACAACCAGGAGATAAGGAAAGATGTGGCGAGATTAAAGAGGTGATATTCACCATTCCGGTTGGTCTGAGCTCTCTTGATGGTCTCTCACACTTCCTCTCTCCCATTTGGGACAGACTCTGCTCCAGGGGCTTGCGTTAGGAGGGTCAGGTTCAGGGAGGGGATGAGGTTAAAGGATCAAAACTGGGATTGAGATTCAAACACGCCCCACAATCTCACACACAGACAGACAGAAACACACCGATACTCACCCCCTGCTCAGTGCACACGGTGAAAGGGACAATGGCTGCCAGAACCTGTTTGAAATATCCCCAGGTCTCTCACTCAAAGCCCCCTCTGTGACCAATTCTCAGCTCATTCAGTCAGCTCCCAGCTTCCTCTACCCGGAGCATATCTTCCCCAGGGATGGAGCACAGCCAGAGCCATCTCAGTGGGATTAGAGGGGGGGGGAGGGAGGAGGTGTGAGAGAATGCAGCAGGTAAACAGTTTCATCCAGTCTGCCTTTGTATACTCCTACTTTGCATTTTATTGTCTTGGAATGAAAGCCAAATGTATTTTCAAAATGATCCAATTCCTTTTTTACTTTGGGGTTTCCTATTGATTATTGTAAAAAAATCTCAACTTGTGATTGCCAGGAATCTAACCCAGGTCACCTGTTTGGAAGACAGCTACACTAACCACGATAGCACCATCACTGTGCACTTTACCCCAACACAGTCCACAAACATGTTTAAAAAGACCTTTATCATGACAAATTAAACAGGGTTAATGTTGATTCACTGAATGTGATATTGGGTCAGGTGACAATAACTTACATGAAGAGGTAGATTTGAAGGAGCATTGAAACCGGAGAGGGAGCTGGGTCATTGGGTGGGTGCAGGGAGGGAGCCCAGAAATCCCTCTGGTTGGGCTTGGATTCCCCCGGCAACACATCAGCTGGTTCATGGGAAGGAGCAAATAAAGAAACAGAATGATGTCAGAGAAATAGTTCAGTACAGACTGCCTTTACCTTCTCCTGCTTCCAGAGATGGTGAGAATTCACGTGGAGGTACAGAAAGTTCAGGAAGTGAGAACGACAGCAGGGTTAGCAGATGAGTACGTGTTGGTGCATAAGATAAGCTTCTGGCCAGAATTTCATCCAGTGAGGGATAGAAGTTGGGAGAACAGAAGATCCTACACTACGAAACCCAGAGTAGAGAGCACTGGTATGATTTTCCCACAGGATAAAGAATCCCAAGAGGGTGGACAGGAGATGAAAGGCCTCAGGTGTTTTCACTGTAATGGAGTGGGACACAGAAAATGACAGTGCCAGTGGGTTCAAAAGGGCACTGGGAAAAGGTGCTTACACTGCCAGAAGGTGGGACACGTACAGACACAGGGCTGGTCGCTAAAGAAAGGCACTATGGGAAAAGGTGCTTACACTGCCAGAAGGTGGGACACGTACAGACACAGGGCTGGTCGCTAAAGAAAGGCACTATGGGAAAAGGTGCTTACACTGCCAGAAGGTGGGACACGGACAGACACAGGGCTGGTCGCTAAAGAAAGGCACTCTGGGAAAAGGTGCTTACACTGCCAGAAGGTGGGACACATACAGACACAGGGCTGGTCGCTAAAGAAAGGCACTATGGGAAAAGGTGCTTACACTGCCAGAAGGTGGGACACATACAGACACAGGGCTGGTCGCTAAAGAAAGGCACTCTGGGAAAAGGTGCTTACACTGCCAGAAGGTGGGACACGGACAGACACAGGGCTGGTTGTTAAAGAAAGGCACTATGGGAAAGATGTGGGAAAAGAAGCTGAGCCAGTGGCCTTAGTGAAGGTAGTAAAGGAGACCCCAATAAGACCCGAGGAGCTGCAGGAGAGTGCACAGCCGAGGCAGGGGCTGGGTATGGGGTTAGTATCTGATCTCTACAAAACTTCACCTCTGTGGGTAAAGGTTACTCAGAAAGAACAGGGGGAGAAGGACAAGAAGTTATAATTTTGTGAGATACAGGATCTAACCAGTCCCTGATAATAAGGGATGAGCGAATATGCAGTCTTTCTGATTTGTTACCCGAGAGTGTGGTAATTTGTGGGATAGATGGACAGAAATTTAGTGTTTCCCTGAGGAAAATCAGGTTGGAATGCCAGCCCAAGGTTGGGCAAGTTACAGCGGGAGTGATTGACAGAGTGTCTGTTCCAGGAATTCAGTTTGTTCTTGGGAATGATTTGGCAGGATCCAAGGTGGGAGTGACACCCTTTGTTGTGGAGAAGCCCAAGGAAGACCAAGAAACTGAGGAGTTAAAGCAGGAATATTCTGGGATTTTCCCAGTCGGTGTGGTAACCAGATCCAACTCTCATAAAACACAGCACAAAGCAAAAAGTAAAGAGAAAGATGAAGGAGTTGAGGTTCAGTTTGCGGAAAGCCTGCTTGATGTAATGGTGCAGGAAAAACCTGACCAGGGAGAAGGTTAGACAGATGTGATTACTCCTGAAAGATGAAGAGACTTGCAATAGCAAGACAAGATGATAAAACATATATATGTGGATGCGTACTCTGGAAAGGAGGCAGAGAATATTCCAGAGGGTTATTATCTAAAAGATAGAATCCTCAGACAGAAAGGGCAGCTTAGTGCAGAGGAGAAATAGGCCGAAGTGTACCAGCTTGTGTTGTCCGTAGCATATAGACAGGAGATGTTACGGGTAGCACATGAACTACCTTTAGGGGGTCAAGTAGGGATACGAAAGACTCAGGCTAAGGCCTGGAATGCACAAGGATATGGTTAACTTTGGCCATACCTGGCATACATGCCAAATGGTAGGTAAGCCACAGGCAGTAATAAAACCAACACCTTTGTTGTCAATTCCCACATTTGAAGAATCTTTCACGCTGAGGGGTAACCTTATAGAGGCTTATAAAATCAGGAGGGGCATGGATAGGATCAATAGACAAAGTCTTTTCTTTGGGGTGTCCAGAACTAGAGGGCACAAGTTTAGGGTGAGAAGGGAAAGATAAAGAAGAGACCTAAGGGACAACGTTTTCACACAGAGGGTGGCAAGTGTATGGAATGAGCTGCCAGAGGAAGTGGTGGAGGCTGATACAATTGCAACATTTAAAAGGCATCTGGATGGGTATAAGAATGGGAAGGGTTTGGAGGGATATGGGACAGGTGCTGGCAGGTGGGACTAGATTGGGTTGAGATATCTGGTCAACATGGACGAGTTGGACCAAAGGGCCTGTTTCCGTGGTGTACATCCCTATGACTCTGTGACTCCATGACTACAAGAGGCAAAACTGGTGATAGACTGAAATGAAGTGGAACTTGCGAAAGCAAAGGTGACATTCTTGGGACGTAACATCGGTCATGGAAGGTTGACCCCACAGAACGCAAAGACGAAGGCCATCGAGGAATTTCCACAACCAACCTTGAAGAAGGAGGTGCTTCGATTCTTTGGACTCAACGGATTCTATCAGAAGTTTGTTCCAAACTTTAGCAGTGTAGTGGCACTGTTAACCGATTTACTGACGAAGAACACAAAGTTTCAGTGGAGAGAACCATGCCAGGAGGCATTCGACCATTTCAAATCGATATTGATCACCAAACCAGCTTTAGCTACAACAAATGTTTCAAAACCTTTTAAAATCGCCACCGGTGCTAGTGACATTGGAGTTGGAGCTGTACTCCTCCAGGAAGATGAGGATGGGATTGAACTGTCAGTTGGTTACTTTTCAACATCCACCAGAGAAAACACTCCACAATCGAAAAGAAATTATTGAGTTTGGTACTAGCCTTCCAACATGTTAATGTGGATGTCATGAACAATGTGTCGGAGACAGTTGTATACACTGACCACAATCCACTTACACTCTTGGAATGTTTTAAAGATAGGAATCTGAGACTATTTCATTGGAGTCTCATGTCACAGACTTTCAATTTAAAAATCATACATGTTGCGGTTGGAAGAATGTAATCACAGATGCATTATCGTGGATTTAACGGATAGCGTTTAGATGTGATTTGTCTTTATTTAATGTTTTTATATATATATATATATATATAAAAAAGTATATGGGAACTGATATAAAAGTTATCTGTATGTTCGGATAATGTGTTTAAAAGCTAGAAAAAGAAATGAAGCCATCTTTTCATTATGATGGTTCATTTTTTCTTAATGGGGGAGGTGTTATGAAGATGTGGGTGCACTTTAAGAGAGTTAAAAGCAGCAGAACTACCGGACACAGCACCAAGTGTTCTCAATAAGGTAACAACGTAACACTCGGTCGAACAACTCGATTGGCTCGTTGCCTGGAGACAAAAACACAAATTTGAATTTGGCCAATCAGTGTCAATTATATCCCGAAAAATATCAAACTCCAATCCAGTTTGAATTGAGTATATTGACAATCTTAAAAGCCAATGACACAATCTGATGCTTTGGAATATAAGGCTGGGGACAATTGAACAGTTGAGGGGACAACTGCCAAGCCAACGACATCTGCACACTGCCCAGTAAAACAGCTCTCTTAAAAAGGGACCTTTATCAATCAGTAACCTGTGAAGCAGAAATTCTGATGAAGAAGAAAAGAAGACACAGGAAGATCCAAATCGATGAACAGAAAGCTGCCTGGTTTTGAGCTAAGAAGTGTTATTTTGTAAATCTTAACTGGGAGTTTTATTGGACTAGGATAGAAGGGACGGTAAAGATAGGTTAGAGTAGGGACTAGTACATAGTTGTTAGTGAATTATTCTCTGTTATACTTTAAGAAATAAAGTTGTTAACTTTTACTTTGAATAGTTCTTGGCCACTGGAAATTTTACAGATCACTGTATGGGATAAATTTGTTCTGTATTGCTGGTTTTAAATAAATCAGGAGAGTTTACCCCCTGTCATAACAATACTTTATGCATGTTCGAATAACTAGCTGAAATAACCTCCTTTAATGAAGAAAGTGGTTCTAGAAAGATGTCAAAATCAGAATCATTAGGAATCATTATGAACTACGGTCAAAACTGTGAATTTGGATATATTTAAAGAAGTGGCTTTTAAGAAGTGAAAACTTATCAACTAAGATGTTGAAAAGATGCAGAAACACCATTAACATATAATCTTTCACAGTTTTTATTCCTACCTTAGCCCAACTAGAAAAGGCACTGTCCACTAAAGATGGGAAAGATATGATTCATATGGTTTTGAATGGTGTTTGGATAAACATATGGATGAAAATGGAATAGTATCGGATCGATGGGCTTCAGGTTGGTTCCACAGGTCGGTGCAACATCGAGGGCCGAAGGGCCTGTACTGTGCTGTAATGTGCAATGTTCTATTTTAGCGACCAGTTGATCACTAAAAGGCTGAAGGGTGAGAGCAGAGGAGAGACCCACAGAGACCCAGAGATGGAGAGCAGAAGGAAGGCTGTGATTCTGCTCTTCACCATCTCTGGGAGCTTCACCCTTCCGTGGTTCATCAATATTGTAGATTTCTGATATTATGTCATTCGAGGCATCAATCCTGATGATTACCCACCGTTTCTGTTAGTGTTCAGTGTTGGTGGTTACATGCTGCAGAGGTTACGCTGTTGTACAAACAGATTTATTTATGCAGCAACGCTGTCTACGTTCATAGGGAAGGTCAGTAACACAGTGAAACCTCTGGCTACACAAATTCATTACCTTCTGAATAAATAAAACTCCTAACTGAAGCCAAAGGGACGGTCCCATTGTTCCCAGACTGTGGAATGATATTTTTCATTGATCCATGGGATATAGGCCACACTGGCTGGGCCAGTGTTTTTTTGCCCGTCCCTACTTGCCCCTTGAGAAGGTGATGGTGAGCTGTCTTCTTGAACTCGCTGCACTCCATGTGATGTAGGTGGACCCACAATGTGCCCCTTAGGGAGGGAATTCCGGGATTTTGACCCAATGACACTGAAGGAACAGCGATATGTTTCCAAGTCAGGATTGTGAGTGGTTTGGTGGGGAACTTGCAGGGGGTGGTGTTCCCATGTATCTGCTGCCCTTGCCCTTCCAGATGGAAGTGATCCAGGAGAGCAGACTCAACCCACTGTGTCTGGGTCACTGACCCCAGGGAGGGAAGGCTGACCCCACTGTGTCTCTGTCACTGACCCCAGGGAGGAAAGGTTGACCCCACTGTGTCTGTATCACTGACCCCAGGGAGGGAAGGCTGACCCCATTGTGTCTCTGTCACTGACCCCAGGGAGGAAAGGTTGACCCCACTGTGTCTGTATCACTGACCCCAGGGAGGGAAGGCTGACCCCACTGTGTCTCTGTCACTGACCCCAGGGAGGAAAGGTTGACCCCACTGTGTCTGTCTCACTGACCCCAGGGAGGGAAGGCTGACCCCACTGTGTCTGTCTCACTGACCCCAGGGAGGGAAGGCTGACCCCACTGTGTCTGTATCACTGACCCCAGAGAGGGAAGGCTGACCCCACTGTGTCGGTATCACTGACCCCAGGGAGGGAAGGCTGACCCCACTGTGTCGGTATCACTGACTCCAAGGAGAGCAGACTGATACCTTGTCCCTTTAAGGAGGATGTGTTCTGTTTCTCTTGATGAGGGATGTTATCAACCTGGTGCCCAGGTGTATGTTCCATGGAAAGCAGAGTAAATAACTTTGGGTTTTCTTAAATTACGACCAAAGCAGCATGAGGAAGTGGAGTCCGGCTCTCACCGATCCAGGGGCTCAGAGCTGCTTTCAGTTACTGAAGGTGCATCATTTGGTGTTGAAGCTATTAGTCACAGCTGTCATTTCTCTCCTGCAGGAAAAAAAACTTGAACTCTCCCTCTGCTGTGAGATTGTTTGTTTTGGTGTTCCCATCTTTTGGATTGGAGGAGATAGTAAGTGAGGGAAATCTGTTTTGCTGAATTTGCCTTTACTAAGGGTCTGTTTGTAGGATGTGGCTGTATTGGAACAGTTGATGGGTAGAATTAAATAACAATATGAATGATATTTTGAAATGCCACAGTGGACAAGGCTGCAGACTGATGTAGACAGTGAAGCAAGAGAATATGACAGACAAGGAGTGAAACCCACACCTCTCTGTATAGTGGTCCCAGACCCATACCCTCCCTGGCCTCACCCCTCTATCTCCCTTCAAACTGCTCCATCATCAGTCAGCTATTTTGGGTTTCTTCACTGAGCATGCCCAGTACACTGTAGGGAACAAAGAATGATTCATCCCCAGCTGCTGCTGTCCAGATCGTGTGTGTCTCAGAGTCAGCTCTGAGACATCTCCTGGGCAGTCTCAATCTGTATCTGTGTGTCTTTGACTCCGTGTCATTGAGCATCACCCGTACACCCTAATGTCTATGTATGGAACTGCTTTGTATATTCTGGAATATGAACACATTGTAACCTGAGGAAGGTGAGGGTTTCGGTCCTCCCCGGCTTACTCCCTGTTTGATCGCAGTGAGGCCACTTGAACTGAACAGGTCAAAGTGTGACCTCACAGAACAAGTGTGACCTCACCGAATACATCACAGAGAGTTCAGACATCACAACTGGTCTGTAAACTGGCTTCAACTGAGACACGAGGCTGTGTCAGTAAACACAGGGAAGGCTAGGTCCCTGCACTGACCGTGTCTCTGGCTGATCTGTTTGGGAGTGAATGTGATCAGAGAGACGATCAAAACAGCTGGACTTTACATAGAGGAAACAAAGCTTTGAAAACACCATCAGCAATCTGATCAGGCAGAAGATGGGGAAGTTTGAAAGGTTTTTTTTATTAGATTAGATTCCCTACAGTGTGGAAGCGGCCCTTCAGCCCAACAAGTCCACACCGACCCTCCGGAGAGTAACCCACCCAGTCTCATTTCCCTCTGACTAATGCACCTAACACTACGGGCAATTTAGCATGGCCAATTCACCTGACCCACACATCTTTGGACTGTGGGAGGAAACCGGAGCACCTGAAGGAAACCCACGCAGACACAGGGAGAACGTGCAAACTCCACACAGACAGTCACCCGAGGCTGGAATTGAACCTGGGACCTGGTGCTGTGAGGCAGCAGTGCTAACCACTGAGTCACCATGCTGTCCTAAAAAAGGTTAGTGTAAAATTCTTCCTCTTGCACTGACTGAGGATTTGGGAGTAATTGCAGAATAATGCTCTAGAGATTTATTCTGGGAAAGTTTAGGGCTTATTGAAACCGGTGAGATTCACAGCACTGATTCTTAACGAGGGACAGAAGCTGTCCCGAATGACACCCTTCTCCTCGGACCTAGGCCAATCCCAATGTTCATCCTTTTGAAAAGCATTAAGGGTGGGAAAAATTGTTCAGTGGAGAACTGATGTGCCAACAATTTGAGGAGAGTCCAGAGACAATACGTGTGACTGGGAGGAAGGCGGGTCAGAAATTGAGTTGGAGAGAGATTGATTGAAGGGGAGCTCCCTGTGAGAGATTAGGGTGGGAGAGCAGTCTGATGGTGAGGATTAGAGGGGAGGGCATTGTGGAGAGATGATGCCCTACCTCACATCATCATTGCCCTCAATTCCACCAACATTACCAAGGGTGCCAACCTCAAGAGTTTGCAGAGATGCAAACCATTCTCAGCATGTGGCCATGGTGCCCAAAGCTCCTCATTAGCTTTAAAAAAGATGTTTGATCTTAATCTTGAGATTTGTTATTTAGTTGGATGGAAGGCGCCGTGGATTTGAAAATCTGCACTCCCTCTTGTTTCTCATCCTGCAGACATGGTTTGGAGGTGCCGGTGTTGGACTGGGGTTGGGTGGACAAAATCATGAATCGCATAACACCAGTTTATAGTCCAATAGGTTTATTTGGAAGCACTAGCTTTCGAAGCACTGTTCCTCATCAGGTGGTTGTGTTAAAGGAGCAGCACTTCAAAAGCTAGTACTTCCAAACAATTCTGTTGGACTCTAACCTGGTGTAGTGTGATTTTTAACTTCTTGCAGACACATTTCAAAGTCAAAGAACAAAGAAAATTTCCAGCCCAGGAACAGGCCCTTCGGCCCTCCAAGCCTGAGCCGATACAAATCTACTGTCTAAACCTGTCGCCCAATTGATAAGCATCTGTATGCCTCTGCTTCCCACCTACTCATGCATCTGTCCAGATGCATCTTAAATGAATCTACCATTTCCTGTCTCACCTCCCTCAGTAACGTGGGATAAATCCCATCTGGTACTGGGGATTTGTCCACCTTAATAACCTCCAGCCTACCCAACACATCTTCCCTACTTATGTCAACGTGATCCAGACTAATCAAACTTCTATCTCTAATCTCAACATTCATCATATCCCTCTCCTCAGTGAACACTGATGTAAAGTAATCATTCAGAATCTAACCCATTCTCTCAGGTTCGACACAGTCTTCCTTCATTATCCTTTTGTGGACTCATCCTTTCTCTAGTTACCTGCTTGCTTCTTATATAAGAATAAAATGCATTGCGATTCTCCTTAGTTCTGCTCGCTAAAGCTATTCCATGACCCCTTTTAGCCCGCTTGATTCCTTGTTTAAGACGGGTCTTACTCTTCCGATATTTTTCCAGGGCCCGTTCTGTTCTTAGCTGCCTAGACCTTATGTACGCTTCCCTTTTCCTCTTGGCTAGTTGTACAATTTCTCCGGTCATCCACGGTTCACCAATCTTGCCCTTCCTATCCTTTGCCTTCAACAGGACATGCCTACCCTGCACTATCTTTAACCTCTCTTTGAGAGACTCCCACATCTCAAATGTGGACTTCTCTTCAAATAGCTGTGTCCCATCCACATTTCCCAGCTCTGGCCTAATTTTGATATAATTGGCCTTGACCCAGTTTAATACTCTTCCCTTGGGACCACACTCATCTTTATCTATGAGTATTCTAAAACTTACAGAATTGTGGTCACTGTTCCCAAAGAAATCCCCCACCGCAACTTCTACCACCTGTCCTGGCTTGTTGCTCAGTACCAGGTCCAATATGGCCCCTTCCATCGTCGGACTATTGAAATACTGCTCTAGAAAATGCTTTGAACAAAGTCTACTCCATCCAGACCTCTGACGCTAAGTGTATCCCAGTCAATGTTGGGAAAATTAAAATCTCCCATCCCCACTACCTTATTGCCTCTACATCTTTCCATAATCTGCTTACCTATTTGTTTTCTACCTCACGCTCACTGGTGGGAGGCCTGTAATACAGCCCCAACAATGTAACTGCACCCTTCTTATTTCTCAGCTCCACCCATAATGCCTCACTACCTGAGCCCTCCATAGTGTCCTCCTTTAGCACAGCTGTAGTATCATCCCTGACCAACAATGCAATCCACCCCACCCCCACTTTGACTTCCCTCGCTGTCTTGTATGAAGCATCTATATCCTGGAACATGCCCTTCATGCCCTTCCTTCAACCAAGTCTCTGTGATCGCAATAACTTCACACTCCACAGCTCCAATCCAAGCCCTTAAGTTCATCTGCCTTATACACTATACTTCATGCATTTAAGTAAATACATTTCAGGCCACCAGTTCTTTTACATTCATCTGGTCTCTGCCTATTCTTCCCTTTATTAATGCTACCTTCATTATTCTTACCATCTCCACTCTCCACCTCGCTGCCTAGCTGTTTTCTCTTCTGGTTCCCAGTCCCCTGCCACATTAGTTTTAAACCTCCCCAATAGCAGGAGCAAAACCTCTCCCAAGGACATTGGTTCCAGTCTGGTTCAGACGTAGACCGTCCATTTTGTAATAGTCCCACCTTCCCAGAACCGGTCCCAATGTCCAACAAATCTGAACCCCTCCCTCCTACACCATCCCTCTCACCATGTGTTCATCCTGCCTATTTTTTCATTTCTACGCTGGCGAGCACGTGGCACTGGTAGTAATCCCGAGATCACTACCTTTGAGGTCCTTCTCTTTAACTTCTCTCCGAGCTCCCTGAATTCTTCTTTCAGGACCTCATCTTATTTTTCACTTATATCACTGGTGTTTGTACGCACCAAGACAACTGGCTGTTCACCCTCCCCTTTTAGAATGCTCTGCAGCCGATTGGTAACATCCCTGACCCGAGCACCTGGGAGGCAACATACCATCCGGGGGTCCCGTTTTCAGCCACAGAACCGCCGATCTACTCCCCTCACAATAGAATCCCCTATGACTATGGCCCTATGAGTCTTTTTCTCGCCATTCTGAACAGCAGTGCCCACCACAGTGCTGTGATCCTGGCAACTGCTGCCTTACCCTGGTAGGCCATCTCCCCCAACAGTATCCAAAACGGTATACCTGTTTTGGAGGGAGATGACCACAGGGGACACCTGCACTGCCTTCCTACTCTTTCTCTGCCTTTTGGTCACCCATTCACTGTCTCCCTCAGCAATCCTCACCTGTAGTGTGACCAGTTCATTAAATGTGCTGTCCACGACCTCCTCAGCATCGCGGATGCTCCACAGTGAGTCCATCTGCAGCTCCAGAGCCGTTATACTGCAGCTGGACATACTTCTTGTAAGTGTAAGGGTCAGGAACGTCAGCCACGTCCCTGAGCTCCCACATCAGGCAAGAGGCACAGGGCATGGGTCTGAGGTCCCCTGCCATTGGAGGCTTAGCTTTATATCAACTAACTAAACTCAAACAATGCCCTTAAATACATGAAAAAGAAAGATAAAGAAAAAATAAAAGCTTTATCTTAAAGAATCTTTTTCTTCCAGTTCGAGGTGGGGGGGTGTGGGGGTGTGTGCAGGAGGGAGATACTATACGTGTAATATCTCAGGTTTAGCCATTGCCCAAATATAAATTAAGCCCTTACCTTCCCAGCAGCCCTCGCTTCACTCCACCTTCTCTCCTCGCCACTCTGTCAAAATGGAGGCACAGCCAACCCCATTTTCATCTGTCGCCCCGTGATCAGCTTTTCCTTTCTCCCTGCCTCACAATTATCGGTCCCCTTTATCTGTCTGACTGCTCTTCTGTCTCTTTCTGGGCTCCAACTCCAACTATTGCAGCAGTAAGATGCCTCACCCTCACCGTCCTCCCATCTGCAACTTTTCCTCGCTCCTTTCAGTTACGATGAAGGATTACTGGATCTGAAATGTTTACTTTAACTCCACAGAATCTGCCAAACCTGCTGAGTTTCTCAAATGATTTCTCTTTTCATTCACATTCACATCCAGACAATGTTCCCAAGGTGGGACCACACTTCCTATTGGCTATAAGTTCGAAATTGACAGACTTTCTAACCAATCAGAGCGGGATGGTGAACCAAGGCCCGCCCTGAGAACCCTCGCAGTGTCAAGATGAGAGTGGTGCTGGAAAAGCACATCAGGTCAGGCAGCATCCGAGGAGCAGGAAAATCGACATTTCGAGCAGGAGCCCTTCGTCAGAATGAGGCTGGAAGCCTCGGGGGTGGAGAGATTAATGGAAGAGGGGTGGGTAGCTGAGAGTGCAATAGGTGGATGGAGGTGAGGATAAAGGTGATAGGTCAGAGAGAAGGGTGAAGTGGGTAGGTGGGAAGGAAGATTGACAGGTGGGACAGGTCATGGGGACAGTGCTGACTGGAAGGTTGTAAGTGAGGTAAAGTGGAGGGAGGGGAAATAGAAACCAGTCCTACCAGAGAACACACCAGATGGCCTCCTTCTTTAAAGACCATAATGTCCCCTCCCACGTGGTTGAAAATGCCCTCCAATGCATCTCAGCCATGTCCTGCACCTCTGCCCCCAACATTAGATATCCATGGCTGATGAAGGAACTCAGAAAAAGAGAGAGCTTATAAAGTGGCCGAGAGCACGGGGAAATCAGAAGATTGGGAAGACTACAAAAACAAACTGGATAACAAAGAGAAAAATAAGGAAGGAGAGGATCAAATATGAAGGTAAGCTAGCCAGTAATATTAGAAATGTGAATGAAAGTTTCTTTCAATACATAAGAAACAAATGAGAGGCAAAAGTAGATATCGGGCTGCTCCAAATTGATGCAGGAAAGCTAATGCTGGGAGATAAGGAAATAGCTAAAGAACTTAACAAATACTTTGTGTCAGTCTTCACAGTGGAAGACATGAGTAATATCCCAACAATAGTCAAGGGGCAGAGTTGAGTATGGCAGCCATTACAAAAGAGAAAATACTTGAAAAGCTAAAAGGTCTAAAAACTGATAAACCTCCTGGCCCAGATGGGCTACATCCTAGAGTTCTGAGGGAGGTGGTTGAAGAAATAGTGGAAGCATTGGTTATAATCTTTCAAAAATCATTGGAGTCAGAGAAAGTCCCAGGTGATTGGAAAATCGCTGTTGTAGCCCCTTGTTCAAGAAAGAATCAAGACAAAAGATGGAAAAGCAGAGATGATTAGCCTAACCATGGTTGTAGGTAAAATTCTAGAATCCATCGTTAAGGATGAGATTTCTAAATTCTTGGAAGTGTAGTATCGATTAGAACAAGTCAACATGGATTTAGTAAGGGGACATCATGCCTGACAAACCTGTTAGAATTCTTTGAAGAGGTAACAAGGAGGTTAGACCAGGGAAACCCAGTGGATGTTATCTGCCTAGACTTCCAAAAGGCCTTTGATAAGGTGCCTCACGGGAGGCTGCTGAGTAAGGTGAGGGCCCATGGTGTTCAAGGTGAGCTCCTGGCATGGATTGAGGATTGCCTGTCTGACAGAAGGCAGAGAGTTGGGATAAAAAGGTTCTTTTTTAGAATGGCAATTGGTGACAAGTGGTGTCCTGCAGGGTTCAGTGTTGGGGCTGTAACTGTTCACTTTCTACATAAATGATCCGGACAAAGAGACTGGGTGCATTCTGGTGAAGTTTGCCGATGATATGAAGTTAGTTGGACAGGCAGGTAGTTCTGAGGAGGTGGGGAGGCTACAGAAAGATTTAGACAGTTTAGGTGAATGGGTCAAGAAATGACTGATGGAATTCAATCTGAGCAAATGTGAGGTCTTGCACTTTGGGAAAAAGAACACTATTTTCTAAACAGTGAGAAAATTCATAAAGTCAAAGTACAAAAGGATCTGAGAGTGCTAGTGCAGGAATCTCTAAAGGTTTACTTGCAGGTTGAGTCCATGGTTAAGAAAGTATGTAATGTTGTCATTTATCTCAAGAGGGTTGGAATGTAAAAGCAGTGATGTGCTACTGAGACTTTATAAAGCTCTAGTTAGGCCCGATTTAGAATATGTGTCCAGGTTTGAGCCCTACACCTCAGGAAGGACATACTGACACTGCAGCGTGTCCAGTGGAGATTCACACAGATAATCCCTGGAATGGTAGGCCTAACGTACGATGAATGGGTGAGGATTCTGGGATTCTATTCATTAGCGTTTTGAAGGTTGAAGGGAGACCTAATGGAAACTTACAAAATAATGTATGGCTTAGAAAGGGTGGATGCTGGGAAATTGTTTCTGTCAGGCAGGAATACTAGGGCTCATGGGCACCGCCTTAAAATTAGAGAAGGTCAATTTAGAACGGAAATGAGGAGACATTTCTTCAGCCAGAGAGTGATGGGCCACACAGAGAATGTACAAGCTCCACACAGACAGTCACCTGAGGCAGGAATTGAACCCAGGTCTCTGGTGGTGTGAGGCAGCAGTGCTAACCATTGTACCACCGTGCCACCCATAACCATTATAACATTACAGTCTCCCCTGGACTGGGAGGAAGTGTCAGGAGCCTGGAGGGTTGCCAGCATTACAGCTTTGTTTTAAAAAGGGTTGAAAACCGAAGGCTAATCCTGGCGATTACAACCTTGTCAGTTTAACTCTGGGGAACAATTATTTGGGATAAAGTCATATGGGAAAAATATGGGATGGTTAGGAAAAGTCATGAGGAAAGTCATATGTAGACAGGCCAACAAGAGGTGAGGCTATACTGGATTTGGTTCTAGGTAATGAACCAGGCCAGGTGTTAGACTTGGAGGTAGGTGAGCACTTCGGGGACAGTGACCACAACTCGGTGACTTTTACTTTAGTGATGGAGAGGGATAAGTGTGCACTGCAAGGCAAGAGTTATAGCTGGGGGCAGGGAAATCATGATGCGGTGAGGCATGACTTAGGATGTGTGGATTGGAAAAATAAGCTTCAAGGGAAGAACACAAATGATATGTGGAGATTGTTCAAGGAACAGCTATTGGGTGTCCTTGATAAGTATGTACCAGTCAGGCAGGGAGTAAAGGGTCTTGTGAGGGAGCCGTGGTTTAATAAGGAATTGGAATCCCTTGTGAAAGGGAAGAGGGCGGCCTATGTAAAGATGAGGCGTGAAGGTTCAGTTGGGGCGATTGAGAGTTATAAGGTGGCCAGGAAGGATCTAAAGAGCAAGCTAAGAGCAGCGAGAAGGGGACATGAAAAGTCCTTAGTTGGTAGGATTAGGGAAAATCCAAAGGCTTTCTATAGGTATGTCAGGAATAAAAGGATGACTAGGGTAGGTATCGGTCCAGTCAAGGATAGTAGTGGGAAGTTGTGCGTGGAGGCAGAGGAGATTGGAGAGACACTAAATCAATACTTTTCGTCAGTATTCACTCAGGAACAGGACACTATTGCTGATGAGAATATTGAGTCACAAATGATTAGAATGGATGGCCTTGAGGTATGTAGGGAAGAGGTCTGGGGAATACTGAAAAGGATGAAAATAGATAAGTCCCCTGGGCCTGATGGCATTTATCCTAGGATCCTCTGGGAAGCTAGGGAGGAGATAGCAGAGCCATTGGCCTTGATTTTTATGTCGTCATTGTCTATGGGAATAGTGCCAGAAGACTGGAGGATAGAGAATGTGGTCCCCTTGTTCAAGAAGGGGAGTAGGGAGAGCCCGAGTAACTATTGGCCAGTGAGTCTCACTTCTGTTGTGGGCAAAGTCTTAGAGAGAATTGTAAGGGATAGGATTTATGAACATCTGGATAGGAATAATGTGATCAAGGATAGTCAGCATGGTTTTGTGAAGGGCAGGTCGTGCCTCACAAACCTTATTGAGTTCTTTGAGAAGGTTACTAAGGGGGTGGACGAGGGTAAAGCAGTAGATGTGGTGTATATGGATTTTAGCAAGGCGTTCGATAAGGTACCCCATGGTAGGCTACTGCAAAAACTACGGAGGTATGGCATTGAGGGTGCATTAGAGGTTTGGATTAGGAATTGGCTGGCTGGAAGGAGACAGAGGGTAGTAGTTGATGGATTATGTTCATCTTGGAGTGCAGTTACTAGCGGTGTCTGTTTTGGGACCATTGCTGTTTGTCATCTTTATAAATGATCTAGAGGAGGGGCTTGAAAGCTGGGTGAGCAAGTTTGCGGATAACACGAAAGTCGGTGGCGTTGTGGACAGCGAAGAAGGATGTGGCAGGTTACAGCGGGGTATAGATAAGTTGCAGAGCTGGGCAGAAAGGTGGCAAATGGAGTTCAATGTAGCTAAGTGTGAAGTCGTTCACTTTGGTAGGAGTAACAAGAAGATGGATTACTGGGCTAATGGTAGGCTACTTGGTAGTGTGGATGAGCAGAGGGATCTTGGTGTCCATGTACACAGATCTCTGAAAGTTACCACCCAGGTAAATAGTGCTGTGAAGAAGGCATATGGTGTACTGGGCTTTATTGGTAGAGGAATTGAGTTCCAGAGTCCTGAGGTCATGTTGCAGTTGTATAAGAGTCTGGTGCGGCCTCATCTGGAGTATTGTGTGCAGTTTTGGTCGCCATACTATAGGAAGGATGTGGAGGCATTGGAACGAGTGCAGAGGAGGTTTACCAGGATGTTGCCTGGCATGGTAGGAAGATCGTATGAGGAAAGGCTGAGGCACTTGGGGCTATTCTCATTGGAGAAAAGAAGGTTTAGGGGAGATTTGATAGAGGTGTACAAGATGATTAGGGGTTTAGATAGGGTAGACACTGAGAACCTTTTTCTGTTAATGGAGTCAGCTGTTACTAGGGGACACAGCTTTAAATTAAGGGGTGGTAGGTATAGGACAGATGTTAGGGGTAGATTCTTTACTCAGCGGGTTGTGAGTTCATGGAATGCCCTGCCAGTAGCAGTGGTGAACTCTCCCTCTTTATGGTCATTTAAGCGGGCATTGGATAAGCATATGGAGGTTATTGGGCTAGTGTAGGTTAGGTAGACTTTGGTCGGCGCAACATCGAGGGCCGAAGGGCCTGTACTGCGCTGTATTTTCCTATGTTCTATGTTCTAAAATGTGCACATCTGCCATTCCTAGTCACTGAGTTTTACAGCATAGAAACAGGCCGTTTAGTCCATATCCCTCCATACCTATCCCATTCACGTACCTGCCCAAATGTTTCTCAAATAATGAAATTGCCCTCACTTCCACCACGACCTCTGATAGCTCCTTCCTGACACCATCATCAGTGTGAAAAAAACATTGCCCCGCTGGATCATTTAGTATCTCTCCCCTCTCACCCTATATTTATGCTGTCTAGTTTTAGACTCCCCAACCATGAGGAGAAGCAGTTGGCTATCTACCTTATCTGTGCCTCTCATTTTATAGACCTCTATAAGGGGACCCCTCCTTCTCTGACGCCCCAAGGAAAAGTTCGAGCTTATCCAGTCTTTCTGTATAACTCAAACTTTCCAGTCCAGGTCGCATCCTGGTAAATCTTTTCTGCACTCTTTTTAGTTTAATAATATCCTTTCTACAGCAGGGTGACCAGAACTGCATGGAGTACTCCAAATGTGGCCTCACCAATGTCTTGTACAGCTGCAACAAAACAGACTGATTCAGTGTTCTGTATTCAGTGTTCTGACCAATGAAAGCTAGCATATCAAAAGCCTTCTTTACCACCCTGTCTACCTGTGACTCCACTTTCAAGGAACTATGAACCTGTATCCCCAGATCCCGTTGCTGTATAACGTTCCCCAGAGGCCTATGACTGTAACTCCTGCCCCGGTTTGCCCTACCTCTTCCCCAACATCTTGCACCTGTCTAAATTAAACTCCATCTGCCATTTCTCGGCCCAGTGGACCAGTTCATCAAGATCTCGCTGTATTCCCAGATAACATTCTTTACCATTCACTATCCCATCGATATTGGTCTGATTCACAAATTGGTTAACTATTCCTACTAAATTCACATCCAAATCATTTAAATAAATGATGAATAACAGTGGACACACAACCTCCACCACCATCTGTCAAGCCAAGTTTGGATCCAGTTGGCTGGCTCTCCCTGAATTGCATGAGCTTTAACCTTACTCAACAATCTACCAGGTGGTACCTTGTCAAATGCCTCACTAAAGTCCATATAGACAACATCTCCTACATTGCTGTTATCTATTTTCTTGATCACTTCTTCGAAAACTCAAATTCATGAGACACGATCTCCTACGCAAAAAGCTATGCTGACTATCCCAGACTATCGTTGCCTTTCCAAATACCTTCAATCCTGTCTCTCAGAATCCCCTGTAGCAACTTACCTACCACAGATGTTAGGCTCAATGGTGGAAAGTTCCCACACATTTCCCTGCAGCCTTTCTTAAATAATGGTACAACATTAGTCACTCTTCAATCTTCGGGCATTCCATCCCCGGCAGTCAATGATACAAATATCTCCACCGGGGGCCTCTCAGTATCCTCCCTGTCCTCTCACAGTCCAGGAAGACATTTCATCAGGTCCTGGGGATTGAACCTTAATTCATGTTAAGACTTCAAGCACCTACTCTTCTGTACTTTGGACTGTCTTTAAGACATCACAATTTATTTCCCCAAATTCCCTCACATGCATGCCTTTCTCAACAGTAAATACTGACAAGACATATTCATTTAGGATCTCATCCATCTCTTGTGGCTCTAGCAGGTCTCCCCAACTCCAATTCTAATCATCTCTACACCAGAAGAGATCCCAATGATCCAAGTACCTGAATACCTGCCCCATCTCTCAAGCCACGCACTCATCAGCCAAATCCTCCTATTCCTCCTCCCGCTTCCACATGGCACCAGTAGTCCAGAAATTACTGCCCTTGAGGTCCCACATTTTAACCTTCTGCCTAACTCCCCACTATCAGTGTTCAGGACATAATCCCTTTTCCTACCCATGCGGTTGGTACCAATATGTACAATGACTGCTCACACTCCCCTTCAGAATTTCATGCAACCACTCAGGGATGTCCCTGACCCTGGCACCAGGAAGGCAACACCCCACTTTGGTGTCTCGATTGCTGCCACAGAAACATTTGTTTTTAACTGTCCCTAACCGTTACAGGCATCTAGAAATAATTCTTGACTGCGGAAAAATAGTTGTCATCACAACCCTCTCACGTGGACCAGATCAATCATTATTCTTTTTCCTTCGCATGTAACCTGCCCTCAAAGTTGAAAGATTGAAGCCCGTTTGTGTAACCTTTGTTTGGGACTTGCAATGATAGATCATAAACTGATGGCTTCCTATCAACAAGTATAATTACAAATCAATAAACACTAGTGCTTATCAGATTGAGTCACCCTTGGTAATTGTAATCGGAGTCTCAACTTTGACCAGGGAGTGGGACAAATTGACTGTAAGGACGGGAAGAAGACTCTCAGTTAGTGGACTTTGGTTAGGCTGTGTGGTTAACATGATACTGTACACATTCAATTGTGCCACTTTGCACAGTGCTCGTTATGAGGTAGGAACAAAATCAATCAATCAAGCATGGCTCGAAACACCATGATTCCAGTGAAACTCGACTTGTCCCACTAACTTGAGTAAAAAAAAACAGCCTGAGGCATCAGTCTGATTACTGTGTCACTTTGTTTCTAAATAAGAATAAATAGACAATAGACAACAAGTGCAGGAGTAGGCTGTTCAGCCCTTCGAGCCTGCACCGCCATTCAATATGATCATGGCTGATCATTCCTAATCAGTATCCTGTTCCTGCCTTATCTCCATAACCCTTGATTCCACTATCTTTGAGAGCTCTATCCAACTCTTTCTTAAATGAATCCAGAGACTGGGCCTCCACTGCCCTCTGGGGCAGAGCATTCCACACAGCCACCACTCTCTGGGTGAAGAAGTTTCTCCTCATCTCTGTCCTAAATGGTCTACCCCATATTTTTAAGCTGTGTCCTCTGGTTCGGCACTCACCCATCAGCGGAAACATGTTTCCTGCTGCCAGAGTGTCCAATCCTTTCATAATCTTATACGTCTCAATCAGATCCCCTCTCAGTCTTCTAAACTCAAGGGTATACAAGCTCAGTCGCTTCAGTCTTTCAGTGTAAGGTAATCCCTCACATGTGAGTGTTATCTATTCCGGGTATTTTCACAGACGGTCAGACTTGTCCTCTGCTCTTTGCAGCCTCCTTCCTAAGCAAGTTGTCAAAAAAAGCTCAGCAGAGAAGATGGAAAATTGATCACATTAATTTCCCAAGCCATATATTGATGTGGTTGAATCTGCACCTATTACCAGAGTTTCTGTATTAAATGGAAGGATATTTGATAGTGACTGAAACAAACAGAAATTGCTGGAAAAGCTCAGCAGGTCTGGCAACAAGTGTGCAGAAAAATCAGAGTTAACGGTTCAGGTCTAGTCATCCTCCCTCAGAATGTTTTACGCTGTATAAGGGATCCTTTTGAAATTATTGTAACAAAGAGAATAGAGAATAGTTCTGAGGACAGGTCACTGAATCCCAAACATTAAGTCTGATTTCGCTCCACAGATGTGACCAGGCCTGCTGAGCTTTCCCAGCAATTTCTGTTTTTGTTTCTGATTTCCAGCATCCCTAGTTCTTTCGATTTTTATTTGATAGTGACTACTTCAAACAACAATAAACATGACTGCACTTGGAGCATACATTGCCACGGCACTTCTATTTGTCGATAAGCCGAACAAAACCCAATTCCTAAGCTGCTACACCTAATTTTTTGTCATCCCTGAACACGACACTGTATGAGTATCCTTTCACATTATTGTAACAAATAGAAGTAAAGAACATTTATTTTGCACAGAGGCAGTGTTGTTGTATTGTAGTTCTTGAACTAATAGGATGAAAGCTCTAGACAGTGTGCCAATTCTGCTGTGTTGGCTGATTGAATTTGAAATCTATGAATGCACGATGAATACCAGTGAAAGTGAATGTAACAGCTATTTTCATCAAAGCTGATTACTTTTTCAGCAACTTACATTTGGGAAGAAAATCTGCCATCCCAATATTTTTTTCGCAGACCCACGGTGTGATTGACTGAAAACTACTGCCTTCTCGGAGAAAGTGAGGACTGCAGATGCTGGAGATCAGAGCTGAAAATGTGTTGCTGGAAAAGCGCAGCAGGTCAGGCAGCATCCAAGGAGCAGGAGAGTCGACATTCGGGCATGAGCCCTTCTTCAGGAATGAGGAAAGTGTGTCCAGCAGGCTAAGATAAAAGGTAGGGAGGAGGGACTTGGGGGAGGGGCATTGAAAATGCGATAGGTGGAAGGAGGTCAAGTGAGGGTGATAGGCCGAAGTGGGGGTGGAGCAGAGAGGTCAGGAAGACGATTGCAGGTTAGGAAGGCAGTGCTGAGTTCGAGGGATTTGACTGAGACAAGGTGGGGGAAGTGGAATGAGGAAACTGGAGATATCTGAGAAATCTGTGGTTGGAGGGTTCCTAGGCGGAAGATGAGGCGCTCTTCTTCCAGCTGTCATGTTGCTATGGTCTGGCGATGGAGGAGTCCAAGGACCTGCATGTCCTTGGTGGAGTGGGAGGGGGAGTTGAAGTGTTGAGCCACGGGGTGGTTGGGTTGATTGGTCCGGGTGTCCCAGAGGTGTTCTCTGAAACATTCCACAAGTAGGCGGCCCGTGTCCCCAATATAGAGGAGGCCACATCGGGTGCAGCTGATGCAGTAAATGATGTGTGAGGAGGTGCAGGTGAATTTGTGGTGGATGTGGAAGGATGTCTTGAGGCCTTGGAGAGAAGTAAGGGGGAGGTGTGGGCGCAAGTTTTGCATTTCTTGCGGTTGCAGGGGAAGGTGCTGGGAGTGGAGGTTGGGTTGGTGGAGTGGACCTGCCAAGGGAGTCACGGAGGGAGTGGTCTTTTCGGAACGCTGATAGCGGGGGGTTGGGGGGAGTGGAGGGAAATGGTGGTGGGGTCCCTTTGGAGGTGGCGGCTCCCCCAGTGTTTGTGTTATCGGTAAACTTACTGATCAGACGATGGTCATTCTCCTCCAAATTATTTATAAACAAATGAGTGGTCTCAATACTGATCCCTGTGGAACAATACTGGTCATATGGCCATATGACTTCACCCACAGTATCTGCTTACCATGACAGACCTTGACAAAGGCCTTGCTAAAGTCCAATGAGACAATATCTGCCACTCTACTCTCTTCAGGCATCTTTGCCACTTCCTCAAAAATCTCAATCAAGTTTGTGAGACATGACCTTCTCCACACAAAGCCTTGCTGCCTGTCACTAATTAGTCCTTTTTTTTCCAAATGTGAGTAATTCCTGGCCCTAAAAATCTTCTCCAAGATCTCTTGGTTTGGTGGTATAGAGTCATGGAGTTGTACAGCAAGGAAACAGGCCCTTCGGTCCAACCCATCCATACTGACCAGGTATGTTAAATTACCACTGACATAATGCTCACTGGATTTCCCATATTATCCATGTTGCCCTTCTGAAACAAGGGAACAACATTGGCTACTCTCCAGTCCTCTTGGACCTCTCCTGTAACTAAAGAGGATTTAAAGATTTTGTACAAGGCCCCAGCAATTTCCTCCCTAGAACAGCTACCACCAGCTCCTGGTAACTTGTAACCTCATGGTTTTTTTGAAAAGCCCGACACTTCCTCCTTTTTGTATATAGACAAGGCCTAGAATTATCAACATACCCTTGTCTAGACTCACCATTCACCATGTCCATTTCTTTTGAATGCCCATGCAAATTATTCACTAAGGTCCTCACCCACATCCTCTGGCTTCATGCAGAAATTTCCTTCTTTGTCCTCAACTGGACCTGGCTTTTCCCTCACCCGCACCAACCAACCCGACCGCCCCTCGATTCTCCTACTCCTTAGATGTTGCTTGACTTGCTGCGCTTTTCCAGCAACATATTTTTCACCTTTGGCCAATATCCCTCTAAACCCTCCCTATTCATGTACCTATCCAGATGCCTTTTAAATGTTGTAATTGTCCCAGCCTCCATCCCTTCCAATGGTAGTTCTTTCCAGACATGCACCACCCTGTGTGTATGAAAGCGTTGCCCCTTAGGTCCCTTTTATACCTTTCCTCTCTCATCTTAAACCTATGCCTTCTAGCATTGGACTCTCATACCCTGGGAAAAAGACCTTGACTATTCACCCTTTACATGTACCTCATGATTTCATAAAACTCTATGTAGTCACCCCTCAGCCTCCAATGCTACAGGGAAAATAGCTTCTGTTTATTCAGCTTCTCTGATCCTCCAAGCCTGACAACATCCTTGTACATCTTTACTGCACCCTTTGAAGTTTCACAACATCTTGAGAGAGACCAGAATTGCACACAGTGTTCCAAAAGTAGCTTAACCAATTGTCATCCAAAGCACTTGAATCTAGCCATCATTATCCTTCACTTTCACAGGAAACGCTGGTCTGGAATTCACTAGCTTTTAAAAGAGTCTCATATTATCCACAAACAGCTACTCCCATCTATATGCTCCAGTTTGTGACTAATATCGCCATCGCTAGCTTCTCCCAATTTCGCCAGGAACCACTTTTGTCCTCATCATAAGTAATGTATAACTTGCAGAATTATGGTCAGTATTCCCAAAATGTTCTTTCACTGAAACTTTGATCACGTGACTGGGCTCATTCCTTAATACCGGGACAAGTATTTCCCTTCCTCAATTGGACTAAAGACATATTGCTTCAAAAAACCCTCCTGGACTCAACTAACACAATCTACCCCCAGCCACACAAAAGCCCCTTTCCTTAAGGGAGTCCTTGTCAATTTCTAGAATGTTAAAATCACACATCACCATAACCCTGGTGTTTTCACATTTCTCCATTGACTCTCCATGGATATGTTCCTCTGTCTCCCACTGGCTGTTGGGAAGCCTGTAATACAAACCCATTGAAAGGTTTGCAGCCCTCTTATTCCTGAGCTCTACCCATATGACCTCACTGGATAAGCCTTCCAAGATGTCCTCCCTCAGTAAACCTGTGATATTCTCCCTAATCAATAATCCTCAACATCTTTTACATCCCTCTCTATTTTGCATGATAAAATATAGAACATTAAGCTACCATTCTTTTCCTTCTTTGAACCAAGTAATAGCTGCAATGACATAGTTATATGCATGAATCCAACTTCTAAGTTCATCAGTTTAATGTGTCATAATCCTTGCATTAGAACAAATTCACTTCAGATCGCCAGTCCTGCAGTGTTCAGTAACCTCTTCCTGTCTGTTCTTCTACTTCATTGAGAGTGCGCTGCTGGAAAAGAACAGCAGGTCAGGCAGCATCTGAAGAGCAGGAGACTCGATGTTTCAGGCAAAAGCCCTCCATCAAGAATCAGGCTTGTAGTTCAGGGGGGCTGAGAGATAAATGGGAGGGGTGTGAGGCTGGGGGTAGTGGGGGAATGTGAAGATCAGTGGGGGGAGGAGGTGATAGGAGGATGGAGCAGATAGGTGAAAAGGAAGATGGACAGGTCAGGAGGGCGATGCCGAGTTGGAGGGTTGAGATTGCGATAATGTGCAGGGGAGGGGAAATGAGGAAACTGGTGAAATCCACATCAATCCCACGTACACCTCCCCCCTCACCTCTATCCCAGGCCCCAAAGGATCCTTCCACATCTGACAAAGAATTACCTGTACTTCCACACACATCATCTACTGTATCCATTGCAACCGATGTGGTCTTCTTGACATTGGGGAGACAGGACGCCAACTTCAGACTGTTTCAGAGAATATCTCTGGGACACCAGTACCAACCAACCCCATCCCCCCAAACACTTTAACTCCCTCTCTCACTCCACCAAGGACAAGCAGGTCCTGGGCCTCCTCCATCACCAAACTCAAACCACCCGACACCTGGAGGAAGAACATCTCATCTTCCACTTTGGGACCCTGTAACCACACAGGATCAATATGGATTTCACCAGTTTCCTCATTTCCTCTCCCTCCACCTTATCCCAGCCTCCAACTTAGCACCACCTTCTTGACCTGTCCATTTTCCTTCCCACCTACCCGCTCCACCCTATCACCGTTCCCTGCCACTTTCAGCTACTTCACACATTTTCAGCTACATTTCCCCCCAGCCCCAGCCTTCTCCCATTTACATCTCAGACCCCTGCCCCACAAGCCCCATTCCTGACAAAGAGCTTATGACTGAAACGTTGACTCTCTTACTCCTCAGACACTACCTGACCTGCTGTGATTTTCCAGCACCACAGTCGACTCTGATCTCCAGCATCTGCAGTCCTCCCTTTCTCTCACCCTGCTTTAACCACCTACTGAGTGACACCAGCAAACCTCCCTGCCAGGAGATTGGTGCCTCTCCAATTTGCGTTCAATCCTTCCTTCTTGTTGAGGTCCCAATCGCCCTGGAGGATATTCCAACGATCCACATATTGGAAGCCCTCCCTCCATCCGACAGCCTTTTAGCAATGTTTTTCACTGCACTGTCTTCCTATTCCTCACCTCACTGGCACATGGAGTAATCCAGAGATGTGAAACTCAGAGGGGGTTGCTTATGTTATTCAGACCAACCTGTACTACACTCTTTGGCTACTCAGAGTCATAGAGATGTACAGCATGGAAACAGACCCTTTGGTCCAACTCATCCATGCCAACCAGATATCCTAATCTAATCTAGTCCCACTTGCCAGCACCTTGGTCCATATCCCTCTGAACCCTTCTTATTCATGGACCCATTCCAGATGCATTTGAAATGCTGTAGTTGTACCAGACTCCGCCATTTCCTCTGGGAGCTCATTCCATACAAGCACCACCCTGTGTGTGAAAACGCTGCCCCTTAGGTCCCTTTTTATCTTTCCCCTTCACCCTAATCCTATGCCCTCTAGTTCTGGACTCCCCCACCCCAGGGAAAATACTTTGTCGACTGATCCCATCCATGCCCCCTCATGATTTTATAAACTTCTATAAGATCACCCCTCAGCCTCCGACACTCCAGTGAAAACAGCCCCAGCCTGTTCAGCCTCTCCCTATAGCTCAAATCCTCCAACCCTGGCAACATTCCTGCAAATCTTTCTGAAATGTTTCACGTTTCACAAATCCTTCCTACAGGATGGAGACCAGAATTGCACACAATATTCCAAAAGTAGCCTAACCAATGTCCTGTACAGCTTCAACTCATTGTTCCTTTTGACAATGTTCTATGCCCACTCACAGACATCCTTGACCCTGGAACAAGGGAGGCCATGCACCACCCTGGTCCCTTTTGCAGCCACAGAAATGCCTATGGAGACTCCTATTAGTACTGGTTTTCTGCACTTTGATCCTGCCTGTTGAACAACAGTGCCAGCTGTGGTAGCACTGTTCTGACAGATGCTGTTGTTATCCCTGATCGGGGGCTACCCACCACTCCACTCCTCTCCTCTCAATATCCAAAACGGTATACTTGTTGGAGATGGTTTAGCCACAGGGGTGTCCCAGTCTCCAACTGCCCGTCCCTTCCAGCTATCTGCCTGAACCTTGGTAATGTCCACCACTCTAAAACTCCTGTCTATGAAGCTTTCCACCCACTTTCCTGAATGCCCTGAAGTGTGTCCCCAAACTGACCCATGTAATCTGACAGAAGCTACAATTGGTTGGCATGACTGTTCGAATTGTCTCTTATGTCCTACATTCGACATGATAAGCAAACTACCCAGTGTACTGCCATTTTAATCTTCTCACAACTATTTCATTAAAGATGGCCCTAGAGTTAGAATCTCATGAAAGAACATTAAATCTGCAATTAATTCTAGAAATAGCAGATTGGGTCCCAGTCTAAGTCCCAGGACTGTACTGCTCCCCCACCAGCCTGACTCCCATTGCCCTTAAACCTGACGGGGAGGGAAAGGTGAATGGAGGTTTCAGGTAAGAACAAGGTGAGTCATCTGACCGTTACTGACCAATCAGGAGCCCTTCTGTCTAAAACGTTACTTTGGCATTGTGACATCACTCCCCCCGCCCCCCAGGAATAGCGCCGGAAGCTCCTTCCGCTGCCTCAGCCCCTCAAGGTGTGTCCTCAAACCCGGGCCCGCTCCTTCGGGATTGATCTGCAAGCTCCCACCGTAACATGCCGGGTCACAGGAAGCCCTGACTGTGCTGGGTGTCGACAGTGTCCATTAAATATTAATCTGCTCAACCTGTCACTGAGAGAGGTGTGAAAAAGGGGATAAATCGGAATCACCTTCTTCTGTGCTGTCGATCTCTACGACAATCATATAACCAGAAATGCCTATGGAGACCCCAGTTAGTACTGGTTTTCTGCATATAACTGAGATCTTCATCAAGGTGCAGGAACAACTGACTGCAGATGCTGGAATCGGAACTGAAAACAACAAATGCTGGAGATCACAGCGGGTCAGATAGCATTCACAGAGGGAGAACAAGCTAATGTTTCGAATCTAGATGACTCTTCATCTTAATCAATAGTTAAATTTTTTTAGTGTCATTGCATTTTGATATCAACACGATCATTTTGCTGTTATTAGAATGTAGTTTGCTTACATTTGTTGAATAGCAGCAGCAACAAAATTCCACCAGCATTTTGATCAGCCTAACAATGGTACATACTCTTTTGTTTAGCTTGTGAACAAATGCAAAATTATGACGGACGGAGTAAATGTGGGACAAATGCAATGTACTTCAATGAAAGGGAGAGATGGAAAAGGTAAAGTTCAAAGATCAGCTGTGTTACTGGCAATATTCCCTGATGAGTATCAGACACTAAAAGATAGAATGTTACAATTTCAGGAAAGGCTGAGAAGTAACTGTGACTATCAGGATGGTAAACAGCATGGCAGGCATCTCAGGAGACTGCATAGCCTGAGCACAACTTACAGATGAATGGTATTTGGTGCTTGGCCACTGGGCAGACCACCTATGAACAAAAACAGTTGTTTTATCCCCTCATACATGATTAGATTAGATTACTTACAGTGTGAAAACAGGCCCTTCAGCCCAACAAGTCCACACCGACCCGCCGAAGCGCAACCCACCCATACCCCTACATTTGCCCCTTACCTAACACTACGGGCAATTTAGCACGGCCAATTCACCTGACCCGCACATCTTTGGACTGTGGGAGGAAACGGGAGCACCCGGAGGAAACCCACGCAGACACGGGGAGAACGTGCAAACTCCACACAGTCGCCTGAGGTGGGAATTGAACCTGGGTCTCTGGCGCTGTGAGGTAGCAGTGCTAACCACCGTGATCTGTGGCAGCAGGAGACATCATCTAGGCTCACGATCCTGCTACATGGAAACACGGAATTCAGTTTACTGAACCATCACATAACATCAATTGGATGGTCAGGCTGGTTGTAAACAGGTCTTGGCAGTATGGCTGTGGAGGGAGGTAACTATCTGTCCTTCTGTGGTTCCATTCAAGCCCGGGTGTCCTTGAAGATGGGGCGCAGAATGTCCATCTCAATGCCTTTAGAGGGATGGAACACCACAGAGACATACGGTGCTTTATTTCCCCTCCAACTCCATTTTGATTTTATCCCTTCCCTCTCTTCCTACTATGTCCCCTGCCATGTTTATATTTGGTATTGCATTGCCCAAAAAAGGCTGTGCTTGTAAATCATCAATTGGATGGATACACATGAGGTTTTACTGATGGTGGCTGCTTGTTATACAAAAAAACAACAAAAGAAGTTGCAGTGGGAAAGAACTCATTTTTGTGTGATAACATTTCTGAGTAGAAACATGTACTAATAAAATACAGCAATGTAGGGCTCCTATGGTGCAGGGTTAGAATTCTTAAGTATGTTCAAGTTCAGTCTGCTATCCTAAATGTGTAATATCTCTGGGCAGAGTGACTAGCAATAACTAATGAGAACTGAAACAATTTAGGTTTTTGACTCTGTCATGTAGGAAGAGAAACAGACCTTTAATCCTTGTGAAATTGCTGCATAGAGACAGGAAGAGTCTGCAAGTAAAATTGCACAATTATTTATTGCAAATTAATATTTTGTATCAATGGTTGAAAGTAGGCTTTCGGTGTGATATTTCTTTAAATTTTCACATCAGATTTTTTAATTGCATGTTTTGTTCATTTTCTTCTGACAGACGGTGATGGAAAAGGAATTAGTCAATTGCTGAATAGTTACAGCGACAGGGAGTTAAACCTGATGACCCGATTCTACTGTGAGAGATTGGAGGATGCAATATTAGACTTGGTGGAGAGCATTGCCCTGACATTAACAGCAACTGATTCATTGAGCAATGGAAATTATGCTGTAAGCTATATTATAGAATTTTTCCATTATTCTATTATTAATCAGTAAAATGATTCAAGTGGGCATGTAATTGAAGGAACCTTTGGAAATTTAAGGAAAAATAACTAGGTTGTGCACCTCATTAATGATATGAAAAACAATAAAAGTAAGGTTCGGGTACAAAAATAAAAATGCACCAGAAAATAGTGTCAGAGTACTGAAACAATATTTTTTTCAAAAGAAAAAAAAAATGAAAAGTTGTTTACTTGAAGGACCGATAACGAACTGAGAGCAAAATAGCAATTAGTGAGGTGGGCCCATGCTTAGTGGTTAGTGGATGAAATCATGTGATGATGAAAACCACATGTTAGAGAATGTCAGGATACCAGATCAGTTTTAGTGAGATGGAAGAAATGCCATGATGAATATTTCATTGGGAAGAATAGCTTGTGTGTTCTCTGCAAGCAACAAGATGCTAGCAGGGAGCACAAATAAAATACCATGGTGGGGAGGGAGTGGTGTCAGTGGTTTTAAGGAAGACGCTGGAATACCCAGTGGGTTCAGTTTCCAAATCGATTATGATGGAATTCTTCAGTTTATGTTATATGCAGCTTTTGGTCTAAGCCCTTACACTATGGTCATTGTGTCATTCAGAACTGAGAGAACTAAGTTTGGCTCGACCTAGAAATAAGTGAAACATTGTCACGGGGCGGCACGGTGGTTAGCACTGCTGCTTCACAGCACCAGGGTCCCAGGTTCGATTCCAGCCTCGGGCAACTGTCTGTGTGAAGTTTGCACATTTCTTCCCGTGTCTGCATGGGTTCCCTCCAGGTGCTCCAGTTTCCTCCCACAGTCCAAAGATGTGCAGGTCAGGTGAGTTGGCCATGTTAAATTGCCCATAGGTTAGGTGCGTTAGTCAGAGGGAAATGGGTCGGGGTAGGTTCCTCTTCGAGGGTCTGTTTCCTTCACTAGGGAATCTAAAAAAAATAAGAAATATGTTGCCAAGTTTTAAACCGGTCACCTTATGAAGTTCAAGTTCAAGTGCCAGTAAGGTGCCACTCATGTCATTGAGGCAGGTAACATTGAGGGACTCTTGAAGAAGTGTCCTGTCCAGACCATTGAAAGTGAGGAATTACAACCCCTTGTGAAGTTTTCTTGACTTGGTAAGTGTTCCATGTTATTCATGTCCGCCGAGTTTAGCTGAGAAATCTCTGGACACTGTTCTACTTACTTTTGCTAATCAATGTGCTCCATAGTGTGCTCTATCAAAGTCTGTTCCTATATTTGCCTCTTGTTAATTCTGGATGTTGAATATAAACTGCATAAATTCTGGCCCACTTTCCTAAATGTATTAAGTAAAATTTGTTGCTGTTTGTTGCTGGAGAATTATTCAGCTTTTTTTGCTGACTAAGTTCCTTGAACTCACTGTGTCTACTTTTTAAGATGAAGGTAATTGGTCTCTAGTCAAATCATAATATAGATTTTCCATGTGCTCATGTGTCACATTGTAAAACGTACAAAACAAACTGGTAAATGTGACTTGAAATTAACATGCAGAGTTCATTCAAAATGGTTTCTTACAACGACAAAATATTTTTTAAACAAAACAAAAACAAGTTACATGTAATGAATACAGTAAATAGTTTTGCCATACTGAATATCCCTGTCACGAAGAATGACCACAGCTTGAAGATTTATCAATTCATATTGAAGGGAAGAGCCTTTCATGTTTGGACAGATGACATACATTTACAAAAGTATACCATACCAGCTATTCCACAATAAAAAAAAACACCGGGAAAATGTTTACAAATTAAGGCCAGAGCTGTGAAGGAAATATTTCATGATTCCAAATACAAATTATTCCATGGTGGAAGAAAGGCTTCCTTAGAAACATGAACCATCAAGCTAAGTTAGATAATGATTATGACATCAAAGTGAAATATAATAACATGCAAATTTATCTTTTCATTAAGTTTCCTCCCCAGTGGCTCGGTGAGCATTTGCATTGTGACATTAATTGTTCTTGCCAAGTCGGGGGTGACATGCTTTCATGAAGCATTGCACTCGATTTGATGTGATCTCGCTGAATTCTCGATAGGATTGGGATCCAGGATTATTAAACAGCCGCAGTGAATGAAAGGTAGAATATTTCCAAGTCCAGATTGTTTGTAGATTGAATATCCGGGTAGTGGGTTTGGTACGATAGGAATATAAAGATACAGAATAAAGCAATTCAGTGCAGCATGTTTGCACTAACCAGAAAGAAATTGAAAAAGAAAAGTCGCCCAATTTAGTTTTAAGGATGAGAAATTGAGACTGCAGATGCTGGAGAAGCACAGCAGATCAGGCAGCATCTAAGGAGCAGGAGAGTCGACGTTTCGGGCACAAGCTCTTCATCAGGAATGCGGGGGGGGGGGGGGCCCAAGGGGACTGAGAGATAGGGGTGGGCTGGAGGGGAAAGTAGCTGGGAATGCAATAGGTAGATAAAGGTGAAGGTGATAGGTTGGAGAGGAGGATGGAGCAGATTGGTGGGAGTAAATGGACAGGTAGGACAGTTCAAGAGGGCAGTACCGAGTTGGAAGGTTGGATCGAGGAGAAGGTGGGGGAAGGGGAAATGAGGAAAATGGTGAAACCCATATTGATTCTGGATGGTTGGGAGTGTCCCAAGGCAGAAAATCAGACATTCTTCCTCCAGATGTCAGGTGGTTAGGGTTTGGTGGTGGAGGAGGCCCAGGACTTGCATATCTTTGGCGGAGTGGATCACGTTGACACAAGTAGGGTGGATGTGTTGGGTAGGCTGGAGGTTATTAAGGTGGACAAATCCCCAGGACCAGATGGGATCTATCCCAGGTTGCTGAGGGAGGCGAGAGAGGAAATAGCTGGGGCCTGACAGATATCTTTGTGGCATTCTTAAATACGGGTGAGGTGCCGGAGGACTGGAAGGTTGCTCATATTGTCCCCCTTTACAAGAAGGGTAGTAGGGATATTGCGGGTAACTACAGACCAGTGAGCCTGGCGTCGGTGGTGGGAAAGTTGCTGGAGAAGGTACTGAGGGATAGGATCTATTTTATATTTGGAAAATAATGGGCTTATCAGTGATAGACAACATTGTTTTGTGCGGGGAGATCATGCCTTACTAACTTATTAGGGTACTTTGAGGAAGTGACCAAGTTGATAGATGAAGGAAGGGCTGTTGATGTCATATACATGGACTTTAGTAAAACATTTGATAAGGTTCCCCATTGTAGACTAATGGAGAAAGTGAAGTTATATGGTGTGCAGGGTGTTCTAGCTAGGTGGATAAAGAACTGGTTGAACAACAGGAGACAGAGAGTAGTAGTAGTTGAAGGGAGTTTCTTGAAATGGAGAAAGGTGACAGTGGTGGTCCACAGGGGTCAGTGTTGGGGCCACTGTTGTTTGTGATATACATAAATGATTTGGAAGAGGACACTATTGGTATGATCAGCAGGTTTGCAGATGACACAAAGATTGGTGGAGTAGCAGGAAGCATAAGGGGCTATCAAACAATACAGGAGGGTATAGATAGACTGGAGAGTTGGGCGAAAAAAGTGGCAGATGGTTTTGAATCGAGACAAATGTGAGGTGATGCATTTAGGCGAGACTAATTCAAGAGTGAATTATACAATGAATGGAAGAGCCTTGGGAAAAGTTGATGAGCAGAGAGATCTGGGAGTGCAGGTCCATTGTACCCTGAAGGTTGCTGCACAGGTGGATAGACTGGTCAAGAAGACTTACAGTATGCTTGCCTTCATTGGACGGGGTATTGAATATAAGAGCTGGCAAGTCATGTTAAAATTGTACAAGACATTGGTTCAGCCACATTTAGAATACTGTGTACAGTTCTGGTCGCCACATTACCAAAAGGATGTGGACGCTTTGGAGAGGGGTGCAGAAAAGCTTTACGAGGATGTTGTCTGATCTGGAAGGTGCTAGCTAGGAAGGGAGGTTGAGTAGGTTAGTTTTATTTTCATTAGAAAAAAGGAGATTGAGGGGGGAACTTGATTGAGGTTTACAAAATCATAAAGGATATAGACAGGGTGGATAGAGATAAGCTTTTACCCAGGGTGAAGGCTTAAGGGGGATACACGTGGCAAGTACTTCACACGGAGGGTGGAGGGTGTCTGGAGCGCGTTGCCAGCAGAGGTGGTAGAGGCAGGCACAGTAGATTTATTTAAGATATGTCTGGACAGATGCATGAGTAGGTGGGGAGCAGAGGGATACAGATGCTTAGGAATTGGGCGACAGGTTTAGACAGTACATTTGGATCGGCTTCGGCTTGGAGGGCCAAAGGGCCTGTTCCTGGACTGTAAATTCTCTTTGTTCTTTGTAAGCACACGCATTGAAAAGGCAACACTTCATGCAGTTGCAGTGATGTTACTGTTGTGTCTGTTGGTGAGCTGAAGGATATTTATGACTTCAATTATTGGAGTTTCATGATGTTATGAGAACTAATTACCCAAATTGCCCCAAATACCATAATGACCGTTGATATCCTTTCTATTCTTACTGCAATAAAATCCTGGCAATTACAAACTTTTCAATGTTTCCTACAAAATTTCTAATTTATTGTTTTGGATTTCCTTTTTGTTTCTTTGGATATAGCAGTGAAACCAGTCCACTTTTAATGTAGGAATTCATTGAAGGTGTTGTGCTTCTTGCACCAAAGGCAATGCACGACAAACTATTAAAGTGACAACATGGATCTCATGTTCACATCATAGTTCAAGTGTTATGGATTCAAACCCAAATCCCAAAACTTCCACTTCCAATATTGCAGAGTCTGGTTTTGTTTATCACATGACTTGTTAACTGCAAGTTTCATGTCATATCCAATAGATTCCTCTATTCCTGATGAAGGGCTTTTGCCCAAACATTGATTTTCCTGCTTCTCGGATGCTGCCTGAACTGCTGTGCTTTTCCAGCACACACTCTAATCTAGAATCTGGTTTCCAGCATCTGCAGCCCTTGTTTTTGCCTACTACTAATGTCTCCTCATAGTACTTTTCACAAGTGGAGGCAAGGTCTCATCAGTGTGCTGAGATGAATATTCGTCACCATTCGAACATCATTAATGTAACAGCTTTTCACAATTACGACACTGTTGTTTATCATTTTCTCTCTTTCATTGTTTTCCTTTCTATTTCTTCTTTTTCTTGTTTCTTTCTGGTTTATTCCATTGTCCTTCCTTTGTTTGTTTCTTTCCCATCTTTCTTTTTCCCTCATTTCCTCCATCAATTCATTCTTCCATTCTGTTCCTTCATCTATTGTTCCCTTTCTATTTTGCCTTTCTTTTCTTTTATTTCAAAATATCCGTAATCTGTCAGAGCATCAACAGAGAAAGGAAGCAACAAAACATCTTCTGAACACAGTGACCAAAACCAATGGTTCCTCAGAACGAATATTTTGGGAAACATTGGTGAAAATGCAAGAATCAAAGCCAAAACTGAAACTCATTCTGAAAGAAATTCAGAGCAGAGGTATTGTACAGTCCAAGTATTTCTAGCAATCAAACATGGTTGGCTCTTTAATGGTTGAGGCTGCCACACACTACTAATGAAATGAAACATCTTTCCCAGGTTTTGACTTGCTTTATAATGCACGCATCGGAGAGATGAAGGAGAGCTATCAGATCACCTCAAAGGTAAGTCAAAATAAAAGTAATCGTTAATCATAAAAACCGTGCTGCATTAATTAAGTTCTAACATTTTATATGTGTCTCACATTTTATCACTGAAAAAAACAAACCCTCCAAATTGTTACCATGAACTGTTTCTATAAAATGCAATTAAAGTTACAACTAGAGCAAATGAACTGGAACTTGGGCATGGACAGCGTTCCCATCTGCCACAAATTATATGCTGCATGTGTGATATTGAGCTTTGTTGGAAATTGTTGAATGCTCATTTGGATTTTCCCAGCTGCTCTGGAGCGGACTGATCCCAACTTTCCAGTTTTAGATGCTGAACCACAAAGTCACATTCAGTTTTGCAAGTCAGTTGGCTTCAAAATCTTCCCTGGTACTTTCTTCAGGCCATTATTTCTTTTCCCTTCATTCACATCAGGATCTGAAAGAAGCCTTGCTTTTACTGTCAATACTAGGCCTTAGGATGCCTTTAAGCAAATGTAAATCTCAATATCGCCAGAGTCTCAGAGTCTACAATGTCTGTATTGGGCTGGAGTCACACAGAGCTCCAGACCCAGTTAAAGCTTGAATCAAATACATGACAGACTGAGTAAAGATGATGTCATTTATAGGATCAGAATTGTTTCTAGACTAGTTACTGATGAAGTCAAATCTGCTGAATACAGAAGTTAGATTGTGGTCCCATAGTGTGGACAGACTGAACTGATATGTATGTACTGGTTGAAGAAGGTCTTGATTCATATGTGGGCTCCACTCTGGGCAATGACTTGAAATACACATTGACCTAAAGAAGTTGAGGATATGGGTCACGTATAGAAACAGAATCTTTAAACATCCAAGTGTCATATTTCTACCGACTGCATATGTACTAGAGTTCAACATGTATCAGATTGCACACATGTTGTTTGGGCATTGAATGAAGGCACAAATAGGGCTACAATGATATTCGCTTGACCTAATTGATCAACCAGGACTCGATAAGGAATTGTTTTTTAATAAGTCACATATCCCAGAAAAACATTTCTACACACAGTGCTGATATTGGATTTGTGAAGAGCCCATATTTGCTGAAATCTTACTGACGTAGAGTGGCTGTGTCAAAGACTGTACTCCATTGTCTGGCCAGGCAATTAATTGACTTGGAAACATATTTAGGCTCATATCTAAGATAAGATTTGCTTCAACTATGTCTCTGACTTGTTAAAACATGAAATCAATATTGGGTCAAGCTGAGCATAGGTAGATTTACATGAAGATTCAGAATAGATAGGGAGTCCATTCACATACAATCTTAGACTGTACAATGAGAGGCTTCAGCTTTTGCACTGAAATGGACAATGAGTTGATAAAATTGGTGGAAGATTCCAATGTGATCCTTATACATCGACAGTGTTATTTTATAATTATGGTTCACATAGCACATTTAATTATATCACTGGTTGTCATCCTGTTCCCAACATTAAGCATTGAAAAAGTGAGTGTTATGCACAGTCCC